>NW_006922717.1:56241-58014 GCF_000298275.1 Orycteropus afer afer | reverse complement strand
CAGATCTGACTCATAGCGACCTCTCTTTGGGTTTCTGAGGTGGTATCACTACAGAAGTAGATTGCCCAACCTTCCTTCCAAGGAGTAGCTGGTGGATTCCAACACCACAATTCAAAAGCATCAACTCTTCTTCAGTCTTCCTTGTTCACTGTTCAGCTCTCACAATTAATGTGAGAAAATACCATGGCTTGGGTTAGGCACAACTTAGTCTTCAAGGAGACATCTTTGCTCTGTATCACCTGAAAGACGTCTTTTGCAGCAGATTTGCACAATGCAATATGTCATCTGATGTCTTGACTACTGCCTGGTACTGGTTTAATGACAATCACATACCAATGGAATAGAATTGAAAATCCAGAAATAAATCCAAGTCAATGGTCAGTTGATTTTTGACAAAGGTGCCAAAGCCATTCAATAGGGAAGAAACAATCTCTTCAACAAACAATGCTGGCAAAACTGGATTTCTGCACTCAGAAAATTGAAACAATATCCATATTTCACATTATACACAAAAACTAATTCAAAATAATAGAGGACCTAAATGCTAAATCTAAAACCATAAAGCTCTTGGAAGAAAATATAGGAGCAAAATCTTTGAGACCTATTTTTTTTCCAATGGTAGATTATCAAACACAACCACAAATGTACAAGCAACAGAAAACATAATAAATAACTGGGACCACATTCAATCACCTCATAAGCATGTGAAAGCTGGACAATGAATAAGGAAGACTGAAGAAGAGTTGCTGCTTTTGAGTTGTGGTGTTGGCAAAGAATACTGAAAGTACCATGGACTGCCAGAAGAACTTACAAATCTGTCCTGGAGGAAGTGCAGCCAGAATGCTCATTGGAAGCAAGGATGGCCAGACCACTTCTCACCTACTTTCGTCATGTTGTCAGAAGGGACCATTCCCTGGAGAATCATGCTTGGTAAAGTGGAGGGTCAACGAAAAAGGGGAAGGTCCTCAAGGAGATGGATTGACACAGTGGCTGCAACAATGGGCTCAGGTATAGCAAGGATTGTGAGGTTGGCACAGGACTAAGCAGTGTTTCATTGGCTTATGAGTTGGAGCTGACTTGATGGCACCTAATAACAACAAAAACATAATGATTAGCTATTTATATTCTTGAAAACTCTTTATCAAAAGATTACACAAACAACCTATACAGACTGGGAGAAAAAAAAAAAGAAAACTTTGGGAATGATATAACTGATAAGGGTTGTATATCTAAAATATATGGAAAACTTCTACAACTTAACAACAAAAAGACAACCCAGTCAAAAGGTGGACATAGGACATGAACAGACATTTCACCAAGAAGATATTCAAATGATCAATAGACACATGAAAAGATGCTCGATGTCTTGAGCCATCAGAGAAATGCAATTCAGAATCACAGTGAGATACCATTTTACTCTGCACTAGGATGGCCAAGACTAAAAAGAAAAAAAAAAAAAAAGAAAAAAAGTGTTAGAGAGGATGTGTAGAAATTGCAACTGTCATCCATTGCTGGTGAAGATGCAAAATGATACAGCTATTGTGATAAACAGTCCAGTGGTTTCTCAAAAAACAAGAGGTAGCAATTCCACACCTTGGTATATACCATAGGGATCTAATAGTGCCTAAGGCATTTGACTGCTAACAAGGCAGGTCGTTCAAACCCATCAGCCACTCCTCAGAAGGAAGATTGGGCAATCTGCTTTTGTAGTGATACTGCCTCGGAAACCCAAGGAGGGGTTGCTATGACGGCAGTGAGTTTGGTTTATATATA
>NW_006922717.1:42367-56111 GCF_000298275.1 Orycteropus afer afer | reverse complement strand
AGAGCTCTTATATATATACCAGCATATGCAGTTTTTGGTTGTTTTTGCTATTGTATCAAAATTATATGTGCCATACAAATTACCAACAGGTCCTTTTCACTTGTGTACTTTTTAGTGACATCATTTACATTTATCAAGCTGTGTACACTTCTTCTTCTGGAGCTCTAGTGGCATAGTGCCTAAGGCATTTGACTGCTAACTGGAAGACTGGTAGTTCAAACCCACCAGCCACTTGGCAGAAAAGATTTTCCTCCTCGGAAACCCAATGGGAGTCTCTGTGAGTAGGAATCGAATCGATGGCAGTGAGTTTGGTTTGTTTTATATGTATGTATGTAACCATATATGTGTATAGATACACAAACGTATGTCTATATATTGCTGTTATATTGTTAGATGCCAACTCATAGCAACCCTATGTACAACAGAGTGGAGAACTGCCTCGTGCTGTACTACCTTCACAATTGTTACTATGTTTGAGCCCATTGTAGCCACTGTGTCAATCCATGATGTCCTTCTCCATGGATTGGTCCCTCCTGATAACATGCTCAAAGTACATGCAATGAAGTCTTTTCATCCTTGCTATTTGTTCTTCTGGTTGTCCATGACATATTTAATATTCTTCGCCAACATCATAATTCAAAGGAATCAATTCTTCTTTAGTCTTCCTTGTTCCTTGCTCAGCCTTCACATGCATATGAGGTAATTGAAAATACCGTGGATTGGGTCAGGCACACCTTTGTCCTCCAAGTGACACCTCTGTTTTTTTTAAATTGTGATTTGGGTGAAATTTTACAGAGAAAATTGTTTTTTTCATTCAACAGTCTGTTATTCACATTCTGTTATGTGACATTTACTGCAATCTCCACATTGTAACAGCATTCTTCCCACTTTCTCCCTGCCCCCACCCATTCCCTTCGTTCTTCCTTCCCATCTCCTCCCACCTTCCTATTTCTATCCCTGGACAAATACTGTCCTCTTGGTCTCATATGAGTGATTGTTCTAATGAGTGCATATTACTGATCACCGAATAGGCCTATTTATCATTTGGCTGCCAGTTGAATCATAGGAGTTAAGGTCAGTTCCAAGCTAGAAGGGTGTCTACCGTCCATAGTCTCAGATTTCTTTTTAACTCCTTCAAGAAGTATTTTGCTGCAGATTTGCTCAATGTGGTCCATCATTTGATTTTTTACTGCTGAATTAATCTATATTTTTTCCCCTTGATTTCAGCAAGTCTTCCTTTAATGAAAATACATGGTATCAACAAAAAATTCAAAGCAGAAAAAAAATTTGGTCATGAAAGAGTTGCCCAATATCAGACAGCTACTAAGCATCAGAACCAGGGTCCAAATTCAGGGAGTCTGACACTAGATCTCATGATCTTAATTTGCTATGCTGTCTTGCTGGACCATTTTTCCACCTTTGAAATATAAGAAGTATAAACAATGGTTTACTTTTTAGTGTTTCATTTGTTTACTTAAAAATACATGTTTAATTAAGCTATATGTTTAATTTTTACAAAATTACTTGAACATATGAACCATGAGTTAAAGCCTGAGATTTTAGTTGGAAAACATATTTAAAATATTGTATAGTATTCTGGAACATTGACATTAGATGGAGCTTCATGTTTGTAATCCCTAATGACCACATAATATACTGTTGCAATAATATGCCACCGTCTTCACATCATTCCTCTGATCCTCACGGTCCTTTCAAACATCAGCTATCCAAACTCTCTTTCATTACACACTTAGCTTTTCATTCCCTTTTAATAATATTTTATTGTGTTTTCAGCATAGATTTAAACAATAGTTAACTTCCCATTCAACAATTTCTACACAAGTTGTTCAATGTCTTTGGTTACATTCTTCACAGTGCATGAACATTCCCATTATTTCTGTTCTGTTTGCTCCATTTTCATTAATCTAGTTTCCCTGCTCCCTTACATTCTCATCTTTATTTTAAAGTACTTGTTGACTGGTCTTATACAGGTGAATTTTTAAAGGAGCACAGTACTCATGGAGGATATTCTTTATTTTGTGAGCCAATATCTGCTATTTAGGTAAAAGAAGACTTCAACGTGTAAAGAATATCTCAAGGCAATATTCTTGGGGAGTCATCCTCTCAACAGGTCCAGTAAGTCTGTTTGTTTCTTTCTTTTTGAATCTAAGCTCTGCTCCACATTTTTCTCCCATTATATCAGGATCCATCTATTGTAGCCCTAATCAGAATGGTTAGTAGTGGTAGCCAGGCACCATCTAGTTCTGCTGGTCTTAGAATAGATGAGGCTGTGGTTTGTGTAGACTATTTGTCTTACTATTAGGTAGACTAGTTTCTTCTTGGAGTCTTTGGTTTCCTTCTTTGTCTTTTGCTCTGAATGAGTAGAGACAAAAAGTTGTATCTTAGATGGCCACTTGCAAGTTTTTAAAACCCTAGACACTGCTCACCAAACAGGGACAAAGAATATAAACTTTATGAACTATATTATACCAACTGACCAAGATGTCCTACTAGACTATGGTCTTAATTCTCCAAACCCAGGAAATCAATCTTGCAAGATGTTTGGTTATGTCTAAGAAGTATCTATAACTGTGCCCCCATGTGCTTTATTATATATATGAATATATATGTAATATATACAGTCACATATATGCATATATATATACATATTCATACATATATATACACAAGGTGCTCTCCTGGTGCAGTGCTTAAGGCATTTGGTAGCTAACCAAAAGGTCAGTGATTGGAACCCACTAGCTGCTCCATGGGAGAAAGATGAGGCAATCTGCTTCCATAAAGATATACAGCCCTTTAAACATTGTGTGAATACAAGAAAATGATAACTGAAAACAGTGGGAATTCAAATAAATATTTTAAACATTTCCATATATATATTTTTTAAAAATTATAGTCTTGAAACTCCATGAGGCAATTCTACTCTGTCCTTTCACGTTACTATGAGTTGGAATTGACTTGATGGCAGTGGGTATATATATACTCACATATATGTACCTGTACATATTTATGTCTACATACATACATATATATCTGCACATATATTTTTTGTTGATTTTATTGTTGTTTCAAAATTATATATGTCATAGAAATTACAAAAATGTCTTTTTTTCTTGTGTACATTTTAATGGCATTGTTTACCTTCATCAAACTCTGTACACTTCACCCTCATTTGGTGTTGCTTTTCCCATCACCAAAAATAATAAGGACCTACTATCTGGAGAGTAAATACTTCTCTCTGTCCTCCTCCATCCTTGGTAACCACTAATGAACATTTGTTTCTGTATTTACTTGTTCATGTTTATAGGTGAGAACATACCATACCTTAGTTTTTAAATCAGCCAAAGAGGGGTAATAATGGTACTTACTTCATAGCACAGTTATGAGCATTAAAAGATTTCATACAGACAAAGCTCTTAAAACAATGTATGATACTCATTAAGTGTTACGGGCTACCATTTTAAGTCATTTTCAACCTCAAAATAGTGATAATCCTCTCTTGGAGGAAACTAACGCATATGGAACACTGAAAAAAAAAAGAGTAAGTATTAAATAGTGTGGTGTAGGCTATAAATATATAAGACACTAAAAAGGGGAAAATTCATGGTGATTTACAGGTGACTGAAGGTTTTATGTACATGTGTATGTGAGAAGGAGTGGAACTATAAGTGAAAAGGGAGAATATAGGCTGTGATGCTTAATACTATAAGTCAACTTGGTTTTACTATAATTCTCAGTGGTTTGGCAGATCATTGGACTAGTTGTTCTTTTATAATGTAATATAATGTAATTACCTTCATTTGGTGATCTGATGCAAACAGCCAATCAGTTAGAAGGGGAGTTTTTTTGGGATGTAGCTTCCCACTAGTATATAAGTGAATGTTCTGGCAGAGTTCTTTTCTTGACCCTGCATTCTTCCTGTCACCTGACCTCTGCTTCTTGGAATGTTAACCTGCAGAAGTCTCCAGTCCACCACCTGACATGCAGATTTTGGATTTGCCAGCCCCTGCAACTCTGTGAGCCAGCAGAGGCCTCCAGCCTGCTTCCAGACCCATGGCTTTGGGACTTGCCAACCACCAAATTGCATGGGCTATTTCCTTGAAATAAATATGTCTGTCTCTCCCTCTATATATACATATACTATATACATACACAGGAGCTCTGGTAGCATAGTGCCTAAGGCACTTGACTGCTAACCAGAAGGCTGGCGGTTCAAGCCCACCAGCTACTCCTTGGAAGGAAGGTTGGGTAATCTACTTCTGTAGTGATACTGCCTCAGCAATCCAATGAGGGGTCGCTATGAGTCAGGGCTGACTCGACGGCACATAACAACAACAACAACAATATACATACACACACACACATTTCACTGATTTGCTCCTCTATAGAACCCAGACTAAGACATAGGAAAAAATCTGGAGGTAGGAATGAGCAAGCTTCAAAATTCTTTCATGTGCAACAGAATTTAACTATGAGCACATTTTTGTTTTCTAATTCTTTCAAAATTGACAATTTCTGTAGTAAATATGAATCAGTATATTTAAATAAAAAACCATCCCTAAATATTTAAAAATTGTATTACACGGTATAAATTTAAGGTAAAACTTCAACATACATGATCTTATTTTACCTTCACAAATGTCCTACAAGAAATGAAAGACATTTATTAGTATTTCCATTTTATAAATGAGGAAGCTGAGGATCAGAGAGTTTATGTGACTTTTTTAAGGTTACACCACTAGTAAGTACTGGTGGTCAGATTAATATCCAGGTCTTCTGCCTTCCAATATAGTAGTCTTCTACCCACACGATGCTGCATACTAAGAAGCCCTGATGGTGCACTGGTTAAGTGTTTGACTGTTAACTGAAAGGTCAGAGATTCGAATCCACCAGCCACACTGTGGGAGAAACTTGGTAATCTGCTTCCATAAATATTACAGCCTTGGAAACTCTATGGGGGCAGTTCTAATCTGTTCTATAGGGTCGCTATGAATTAGAATTCACTTGATGGTGGTGGATTTGGGGAACTGAAGGGTTAGTAAATGAGAACAGATTTTTATGATAAATATGTTAATCCTTGTCTCAAGCAAGGAAAAAGATGGTATAAAGTCAAAATATAAGTACTTCCAAATCTCAAGTTTTTAAACACAAAATAATATGCACCAATTATAACTATATGTTAGAGGTCCTTTCTGTTTAAGTCTTGTGAATATTTTTCAAGGAACTAAAACATCATAATTGAAATAGAAATAACACACATGTGGCAAGTTCAGATAGAACTTCTTTCATAGCTTTCCTATTTCTTCACCATTATCATTTCCTTCTTTGAGGTAATATGTCTTTTGAAACACAGAATTAAGGAACAGACCACACTTTAGCAAAAGCTTACCCATGAATATTATATTTCAATCATAACCAAGTTATTGCTGTTTCCAGAACAAAGATCCCATTGTAATATAAAAACTACCGTAAATATATTTTTGATATTTGTATCAACATGCCAACAAAAAGTTAAAAGCATAAAGCATTAATGAAGCTTATAGTGAACTTTCACACATAAATGCATATCATAGAGCAAAATCTCTTACATGTAATTATACACATATACATAAATGCACTTCTTAAAGCAATTTGGAACATGTATGTTGAAATTTTTCTTCAGAAATCCATTGTAGTTCTTTGATCCTAGTAATAGGCATGAGAAAAGCAAACTCATTCTCCTGTTCTTCAGATAATTTTTAATTGCTCCTATTTATATAGGGGAATAGCTGTTGTCTGGCTTAAGAAAGGATTATATGTTTTATAGGAAGAGAATCCCCTATGGGAACCTCAATAACCAACAAAAAATTCCACTATTCTCTATTGGGGGCTTGAGGTGAGAGGAGTAGAAAATTGACAAACTGGCTTTCAACCAGTTTTTTATTCCTCAATTTCCAGATTGTACTTTGCACAGATCCTTTAAGGCCATTTGGCTGAATAGTAGTCTAACACTTGTACATTCTCTTCTGGAAGAAATGGCCAAAGGAAAAGAATGACAGTACATATTGTGTAGTTCCTAGGGCTTCTCCAGTTCTCATCTGATAGCATGCATACAAAGGGATACACTGGGATGATTGAGAATCATTTGCTAATTTTAGATTTTAAAAGTCTAGTTCTTATCTGTTGTAAAGCTTTTATTTTAGGGAGAAAACCTTTATCTCAGACCCATTTTTTACAATGTAGAGACAGAAACATTCTCCACCTGCTAGTAAATGGTTAAACAAAACAAACAAACAAACCAAAAGAAAAAAAAAAAAACAGCATTTCTTCCATATAGAATTGAGTTCATAGTTGTGAACTGAATTTTTAACATTTACAATATCTTTATGCCTCATATAATATGGATGCACAGATGAAACAGATTTATAGGCATGCATCTTTGGTTATATATTTATAATTTTTAGTGAAAATTTTAATTTTCATTGTAAATGATTTGAGACAACATTTGGGAGAATTCTTCTCATTGGTTTATGCTGGAGATGGGCTTAGCTAACTATTCTTTACATACTTCTTCACATTTTTCTGGCAAGGAGGCCTTCTTCTTGGGTGCATAAGTCATGCTGGATAAAGAATGTTTTCTAAATGTAGACAACCTTCTCCTAAAGTTTCCCCCTGAAAAGAAATATAGGAGAGGGTCAAAACAACAATTTGATGCAGCCAGAGACAAGGTTATGACCACTGACTTTTGCATTCTAAGCACAGAATCACAGGATTGAGTTTCACTGTGTAAAAAATGAAGATGGATGGTGCGTTGAATATGATATGGCATGAAGCTGATCAAAAAGGCAGCTGTCACAACTATGATCATTCCTATAGCCTTTTTACGACTTGATAGATTTTTCTTCATTGAATTTTTCAGTAAGGTAAAAATGATCATTGAGTAACAGACCAGTATAATAACAAAAGGAATGATGAAGCCAAAAAATAATGACACATAATGTAAAACCAAAACATATCTTTTAGTCTGATTGTCTTGTGGAGGCTCAAAGCACTTGGTATTGTTCTTCTCATCTTTATAAGAGTTATTCATTAAAAATGGAGAACTGGTAAAAATCACAAAAATCCAAATGCCAACACACACAAACCTGGCTTTTTTCTGTGTAACCAAATTAATGTTCTGGACAGGGAATACAATTGCAATGCACCGGAAAAAGCTCATGGCTGTCATAAAGAAGATGCTACAATAGAGGTTGACATACAAGGCATAAGTGCTGAGGCGGCACAAAAAGTCACCAAAGAGCCAAATGCCTTTATGGACATAGTAGACCACGCGGAGAGGCAGTGTGCACACACACAGTAGATCTGCCACTGCTAAATTAATCATGTACACTTGAAAGGCTGACTTCTCATGATATGTTTTTATGAGAACATAGAGCACAAAGCCATTGCCAAAGAATCCCACAACGGAGATCATAGAATACAGGGTGGAATATACTTGATTGCGGAAGTCATCAATAGTGTCATGGCATGTGTTATTTCTAGCAGAAGGCACTGTCATATTTATGACATCATCCATGTTTCCTTAAGAATGTCTTCTTGGTTCTGTGTCTATAATTAAAAAAAAAACTCGTTAATTTTCACAAGACCATAAATTATAGGAATTCCTAATATTCCATTTCATAGTGTCATTATGTATACTTTTAAAACACAATAGGAAACATTATTCCCAACCTCTGCATTATTTCTCAGTTTATTTCCAAGTTATCTGCTTCTTCCGTTATTGGCTCTCTGAACTCAAGGGCAATTGTGATGAAGAGGAAAAACGTCTACAGTTAATCCATTCTTTTTTGTTAAATACTTTATTAGCTATTTTCTCCAAATTGGGCAATAGTCTGCTTGAGGCACTAGATGGCACTGTTGAGATATCAAACACAGGCTTTGTTTGAGGAACACTAGAAAAATATTTGATTATTCTTACCATTCCCCATACCCTATAGGAATTGACTCATTGGCAGTAGGTTTATAGTTCCTTCCTGCAATCATCACCTATGAATACAACATCCTGTTACAAACTCTTTCCAGAATAATTTTTCATACATTGTAGCTGTCTATTCTGTCATACCCTTGCTCTAAAACCTTCAATGTATTCCTATTGCCTTCATACAGACTTCTTAGCCTGATATTTGAGGCTACAATCTGAGTGCATCTTACCTTGTCCAGCTTTACTCTTACTTCTCCACTTTGCACACCCTATAGTTTAACCAAACAACTATTTTGGTAATCCAGGGACATATCCTGCATGTTTTCCCACCTTCCTTTCTTTTTCCATAGTATTTCTTCTTCTGGAAAGTCCTTTTTCCATCTATGCATATGCAAAATCTAAGGATCCCTTAGGCCAAATTACACCTTCTTCACCAAGCCTTCCCTCAGCCTCCTCCAAAGTAATTTCTATCTTTGTTGAACTTCTATTGTTGTTGTTGGGTGTGATCCCATGTGACAAAACAGAACTGCCCGTAGTGTTTTCTTGGCTGCAATCTTTAGTGAAGCAAATCTCCAGGTCTTTCTCCCATGGAGTTGCTGTTGTTGTTGTGTTGTTATGTGCCCTCAAGTCAGACCTGACTCATAGTGACCCCTCCTTGGGTTTCCAAGGTGGTATTATTACAGAAGTAGATTGCCCAACCTTCCTTCCGACGAGTGGCTGGTGGGTTTGAACCAACAGCCTTCTGGTTAGCAGTCAAGTGCCTTAGGCACTATGCTACCAGAGCTCCTACGGAGTTGCTGGGTGGATTCAAATGACCAATCTTTTGGTTAGCAGCCAAGCACTTAACATTTGCACTTCTCAAAAGAGCCAAAAAAAACCTCACTGTCATCAAGTCAAATGCTACCCCTCCTTGGGTTTCCAAGGCAGTATCTCTATGGAAGTGGATTGCACAATCTTCCTTCCGAGGAGTGGCTGGTGTGCCTTAGGCACTAGAGCTCCTTGCACTTCTAAAACAAAACAAAAAAAAAAATCAAACTCACTGCCGTTGAGTCAGATCAGACTCATAGCGACCCCTCCTTGGGTTTCCGAGACAGTATCACTACGAAAGTAGATTGCCCAATGTTCCTTCCGAAGGCACTTTAGATCTATCTTGTAGATCAATGATCTGGGTACATATGTTATCTTTCCTATCAGACTATCTTGTTTATATGTAAAAATCCATACCACACAGGGCCTAGTACGTATGTACCTTGCCCATAAATGTTCAATAAGTGTTATTTTAGTGAACGATATGAATGATGTAATAAGTTTGTCATTTTAAAGTCTTTTAAGTTTTTACAGTTATGTTGTTGTTGTTGTTGTTATGTGCCGTTACCTTCCATCCTCAGAGACTAGTTATTCTGTAAATAAAGTTGCTTCCTAAAGTATTAAGGAAGGTACTAAATCATAAGGCTGACTATAAGGTTAAAATGCACTTCTGCTACTGACATAGACTAATCATTTGTTCATTTTATTCAAAGTCTGTTAAATATAAATAATTTTGAAATTCTCAGATCTTTGAATGAAAGATGCCAAATAAAAGTGAGAAATAATTTTGTAAAACATACAAAAATACAGATGATCTTTAGTCCTATTAAAGCACTTCCCAAACCTTACTGACCAAAATAAGCTTTTCTAGAAATTTGGATATTTAGGTTCCATAGTTCATTCACAATAATGCATGTAAGTCAAGTCAATGATTTATATTAGACCAGAAAAAGAAGGCTGTAAAATTTTCAAACAAATAAGGAATCCTAGAGGAGTAGAGATCATTCTGTCCAAGCTGCTCATTGACTTTATTTGTCTTAAGAGCATTTAATTCAATTTTTCTAGAATGTAATGAGATCATCCCACAATGTGACTCACACTATGGAGAAAACTCATCCTTACATTCAAACAGCTCATATTATGATGGGGGAAAGGAGTGATGGCATAGAAAAGTGGATGGGTTATAATACAAAATGGTAAGAGACATTTTAACCCAAAACAAAAGGGACATTAAGTCGTTAACATAAGCAAATATAAACATAAATGGAGCTAATTTTGTTTTAGTGCAGATGATGAAGGAAGTTACTTTGTTAAGATAATTACCAAGTTGAAAAGGCAGGATTCATTTTGAAAATGGAGCCATACCTCTTGCTGGCACTGTAATCCCCTTCACAATTGTCCCTGGTTAGTGGTCAGTGATTCCTCTGGTATGAGTCCAAGCTGAAATAAGATTAAAAAGGAAATTAAAAAGTTTAGGAGCACAATCCAGAAAGGTCATGGGAGCTTAATAGCCTTAAGCACGAATCCAGGGTAGAGCAATGCTTTTCGGATAGATTTAGAGTTAGTCAGTGGATTCCATGCCTCCTTTTTTCCCCTCTCCATCCATTTTTATATCCCCAGGGGGAAAACTTGAAATACAGACCAAGACTGGCCATAGATAATTGCTGCTGTGTGAATGTAACTTCTGTTCCAAAAGATGAACACAGTATTTTAAACTCTCCTCTTTCTATGAAATTATATTTCCCTGATTTTCTCTTCTAAACAGTTTATTGTGAAGGTCAAAGGGGAAATAACTTGGAAGTTCACATCCAAGGATCTAGTTTGCTAGGGAAAGCGTTAGAACATTAAAAATATCATGCATATCTGTCTGAGATTGCTTAAGAACAGTTTTTCTTGAAAGAAGTATGGTGTAAAGGATGTTGGACTCATCTCCTTATAAACTCAATATGCATTTATTATTTATATCACTAATTTGGCATGTATTATGTATCTTCAAATATTAACTGTTTTGTTGCCTTTATCATATGTACCTTCAATTAAACGATATCAGAGAGTATAACAAAGTATTTAAAACTCCAAGGAATGAGCAGAGAAAGATTTTGTTGAAAGAGTAGCAGCTTGGACACTTTTCCTCTAAATTTTAATTGCCCTGTGGCAAGGTTCATCACTATTTGCAAGATCCCTAGAGACTGGAAAGTTTTCCTTTGTCTGTGGTCTCAGTGCCAACAAAATAAACACTCTCCTCTAGTTTATTCTTAGCAAGTAAAAACAGACTAGAACTCTCCAAGAGAACTCAACTGAAAAAAATCTTGGAAAACAAAAGGAAAATAAAATAAATGCAAAAATATCAAAGACAATTAAGTTTTGAAAGTAGGAACTTGAACCTTCAGCTCTTTAGATCCACCCTCTCTTCAGTAATTTTTCAGAAGTCCAATTTCTTCTCCTTTTCATCCCTTCTTCAGGTAGGTGGCACAGGTAACCTACTACTGGAAGTTTGGGTGAAGTATGGGTTGCAGGTGGGGAATTAAGCAGAGTTGACTTTTATACAGGCAGTCACCAGGGTATGAACGAGATATATTCTTAACTGTGTCTTCAATAATTTATACATAAGTTGGAATAGGTGCATACAGTTCTTATTTAACCTTATTTTAGTGCAAGAAAAGGCTCAAAGCTTTTTCAATGACTTAAAGCTGCATGTGTAGCAAGTGAAAGTGATTGTGATGAACAATTTGTTGTGAGTAGGGGTTGGTCCAGTCATATCAAAGTGAGGGAAAACTTACATAACATTAAAGGGCAACATTAAGTGAAATTAATTTAATTAATTAAATTTGTCCATAAGTTGGACATTCATAACCCAGGGACTACCTGTATTTTGTTACACAGGCCGTAATTTTTTTTAATGTTTATTCTAGGTCTCTGTACATTAATAAAGTGTACTAACTGAATGTTGAGTATATAAAAATAATTTCTCATCTTGAAGTTATATGATTCCACTCATCTTACCTATGGATAAAATTAACTTTGGTTTTGTCACAGTTTTTTTTTTTGCTTAGAAGACCAGAGACCTTGCTGTAGCATAGAATAAGAAAGTTTATGAATTTCTAAGACCCATCTATGAAAAGTACTAGTGTACTAATTGCTAGTTATCCATTTCCATGATGGCTGTGAAATTACAATTTAGCCCAATCTTTGCATGCACAGGAATTACTGGATGGTACAAATGGTTAATGTGCTTGACTGCTAACTGAAAGATTGGAGGTTTTCATCTACCTAGAGATGTCTTGGAAAAAAGGCTTGACAATCTGCTTCTGAAAAATTAGACGTTGAATAACCTATGGAGCATAGTTTTACTCTGACACACATAGGGTCGCCATGAGTTGGAATCAGTTTTATGGCAATTGGTTTGGTTTTTGGTTTTGTTATGTGCACAAATGAGTAAATGTCATGTTATCTGGGCAACAGTGTAATGTTTTCTCAAGTTTGTGATTCTGAGGAGTCTGCTATGTCTTCTTTACAAATTCTGAGCTTTGCACGTATCAAGACCTTGATATTGATATTTTCACTCCTTGCCCTCTTTCCTTTTCAGTTTTTTTTAGGGCTCTTGTGTCTGACAGGGAGATCTGGTGGCATAGTGCCTAAGCATTTGACTGCTAACCAGAGGGCTGGCAGTTCAAACCCACCAGCCACTCCTTGGAAGGAAGACTGGGCAATCTACTTCCATAGAGATAACTGCCTCTGAAACCCATGGATGGGTCACCATAAGTCGAATTCGACTTGAAGGCAGTGAGTTTGGGTTTGTTTTTTTGTGTCTGACAAGGCACTTCTGCCAAAGAACATTACCATTTTTATCTGTATGATTGGGTGGGTGAAGGAGAGGTGATAAAGTAAAAGTGTGGATTTATGACTTCTGATTTCACTCATTTAAATCAGAGTTTACTCAGATTTTTATTTGGTTTATCTTAAGTTCAATTCAGTTCAGGTTAACAGATATTTATAGAGCCCCTATTTATACAGCTCTGGTGGCAGGTAGTGCCTAAGGCATTTAATTGCTAACCAGAAGGCTGGTGGTTCAAACCCACCAGCCACTCCTTAGGAGGAAGATTGGGCAATCTACTTCTATAGAGATATCACCTTGGAAACCCAAGGAGGGTTGAATCGACTCAATGGTAGTGAGTTTGGGGTTTTTTTCGTTTTATTATTATAAAGGAGAGACTACTCTCTTTCCGTCACTCCTCAACCTCTACTACACCAGGAACCTGGTCAATCTCCAGTGAATGAGGTAAATAAAAGAGCTTAGAGATATTATAAACACAATAGATCCTAATTCATATACCATACAACTTTATTGTTGTTGCAATCTAATCATATATGTACTTTCTAAGTGTGATACAGGTAAAGCTCGTGATCCCCTAGGCTAGTGTCTCCTACTAAATGAAGATGGTAGTTGTGATGGTTAAGGTTGTGTGTCGAGTTGGTTGGGCCATGATTCTCAGTTGTTTGTCAGTTATGATGCAATTTGTCAGTTATGTAATGATGTAATCATCCTCGATGATGAGATCTGCTATAAACAGCCAATCAATAGAAAGGGAGTTTCCCCAAGAGCATAGACTGCATCCAATATATATGGACATTCTGGGAAAGCTCCCTGCAATTTTGCTTGATCTGGATCATGCATTTGGCATCATCTGATCTCTGGTTCTTTGGAATTGAGCCGATGGCCTACCGACCTTACTGGGTGCTGATCTTGGGATAAGTTAGCCTCTGCAGCATGTGAGCCAGAAGCCAACTCTCCTACCTTTGACTCTTGGGTTCATAAGCCCCTCCTGCCATTTGAGTCAGAAAAAAAGCCTCCAGCCTGACATCTGACCCATGGATTTGGGACTTGCCAGCTTCTAGAACCATACAAGCCATTTCTTTGAGGTAAATCTTTCTCCCTACACACACACACACACACACACA
>NW_006922717.1:40430-41575 GCF_000298275.1 Orycteropus afer afer | reverse complement strand
GCTTTAAAATCAGGAAGGGTGTGCGTCAGGGTTGTATCCTTTCACCATACTTATTCAGACTGTCTGCTGAGCAAAATAATCTGGGAAGCTGGATTATATGAAGAAGAACATGGATCAGGATTGGAGGAAGACTCATTAACAACTGGTAATGTATAGATGACACAACCTTGCTTGCTGAAAGTGAAGATGACTTGAAGCACTTACTGATGAAGGTCAAAGACTATAGCCTTCAGTATGGATTATACCTCAACATAAAGAAAACAAAAATCCTCACAATTGGACCAATAAATGGAGAAAAGATTGAAGTTGTTAGGGATTTCATTTTACTTGGATCCACAATCAACACCCAAGGAAACACCAGTCAAGAAATCAGGCATTGCATTGTACTGGGCAAATCTATTGCAAAAGACCTCTTTTAAGTGTTAAGGAGAAAAGATGTCACTTTGAAGACTATGGTGCACCCAACTCAAGTCATGGTATTTTCAATCGCCTCATATGCATGTGAAAGCTGAACAATGAATAAGGAAGATCAAAGAAGGATTGATGCCTTTGGATTGTGGTGTTGTTGAAGAATACTAAAAATATCATAGACAATCAGAAGAATAAACAAATCTGTCCTGGAAGAAATGCAGCCACAATGCTGCTTGGAAGTGAGTATGGCCAGACTTCATGTCACCTACTTTGATCACTGTGGTGTTAAGGTTGTGTGTGAACTTGGCTAGTCCATGGTTTTGAGTGGCTGGACAGCTGGATGTAGTTATTCCCCATGATGATATTGTTATCACCTCCATGGTGCAATCTGCTGTGAGCAGCTGAGTAGATGCCTGCAGGGTGTGGCCTGTTTCCATATAAGAAGAAGAAGCTTTGAGAAAGGTCTCTAACTTTTTAGCACATCTTGATCCTACATTTGGCCAAAACTTCATCTCAGTGGCCTGCCATGTTGCCGGCTGATCTTGGGATTATTCCTGGCCTTGAACTAGTGGTCCACCGTCTGCCTGTTGATTTTAGGATTGTGCCATTCTATTCACTGACCTAGAGTTCTTTAGTATCAGTAGCCAGCATCTGCCTGAGTTATGAGAAACCTCCAGCTTCAGTGGGCCTGGAATGTGGGTGAGCTGAGGTCCATACTCAAGGGGCCTTCACCC
>NW_006922717.1:33454-39980 GCF_000298275.1 Orycteropus afer afer | reverse complement strand
TTTTGCTTCTGTAGAGAACTCAGACCAAGATATTTGTGTGGAATCATTCTAAAGAAACAAAATCATAAAGATGAGTTTTCTAAATTGGCTCTCAAGTCTGACAAGTCTTAAAGGTATGCTGATTCTGCCTCCATTACTAAAGAGGGTGCTACTAAGCCATGGTAAGAGGTGGCAATATATTAATATGAACATATCACCACCGGTAGATCAAGCATTGGTGAGAAACAAGGCTCTGGATGATTGCATTTGGTATATTTTTGCAAGTTTGTCAGAATATGAAATATAGGGAAGCTGATTTGTTGGTCCTACTTATTCTGGACAAAGTGGGAGCTCAGGGCTTCAGAGTCACAGCTCAGGTGCCACATCAAAGACCTCAACGTTGCCACTTGTGGCCTGAGAGAAAGCCTTATGTTTTGTAAGTACAAAACTGATATTGCTAAAAACCAAACCCAGAGTCTCATTGTAAGAGTGGTTGCATTACAATGCCAATTAAATTCTCAACCTTGAATGATGTCTGAAGTTAAAATGAGGGCATTGATTGGGAGGAAATGGGATCCTGAAACTTGGGGTAGGGACATATTGGCAGATAATCAGTAGCTGGGGACATTGAGCCCTTAAATTCTACTGAATCACTCCTGCCAGCAGAACAAGCCAAGCCCTCTGATGAGATTAGTTTGGTTGTGTCTGGTGAGTCGTTGTTTGAAATATCTGAGGCAGCACCTGGGATGTTGTCTGGGGCATTGTCTGAAGCAGATGTATTACAAGACATTGCTGAATGTTCCCAGGAACCACCCCCACCACCCATTTTTGTTTTTAGACCTATTACTAGACTTAAGTCCCAGTGAGCCCCAAAAGGTACAAAGTGTGACCCAGGAAGAGGTACACTACCCTTCAAAAGAACTGCTTTATTATTCTAATATGTACAAACAAAAATGAGGAGAATATGTTTGGGAATGGCTTTTAAGGGTGTGGGATAATGGTACAAGCAACATAAATTTAGATCAGTCTAAGTTTATGATATGGGCCCCGAAGCACAGATAATTCACTCAGTGTTTCAGCTCAAGAGATATAAGAAAGAATCTAACAGTTTATGTGATTGGTTCACTGGTGCATGGACTATGTGATGGCATACACTAAATCAAGTTGAAGTACCAGACCTGCTTTGATACACCATAGAACAAAGTATACAAAGTCACGTCAAAATGGATTTATCAGGTTAGACCCATAGGCTTACACATGGGGTGCCCAGAAGACATACCTTTCACCACAATGGTGAGGGAAAATTTGTAAAGGCAACCCCAGCATCTTTGAGGACTGCTGTGACTGTTATATTATGTAAGTCAGATTTGACAGTGGGCCACTCCTCAGAAGAAAGGTTGGGCAATCTACTTCTGTAGAGACACCTTCTCAGAAACCCAAGGAGGGGTCTCTATGAGTCACAATCGACTCGACAGCAGTGAGTTAGTTGAGTTAAAGTTAACTACAATAAGCCTCATTGGGCCCCTTGGTGGTAGGGACCAAGTGGCAGCACTTAATCAACAAAGACAAGCTGGGCATGGTCACCCTAATGGACAGCAGAGTCAAAGCACTAATGGCGTTGGCTACTTAGGCATGGTGTCCCTAGGAGTTAATAAGTGGGAAATATAAATATTACCTGATCTGTACAAGCAGATCAAGTAATTCTAGGTCAAGTAAACAACATTCTAACTTGAATTGCCAGAATGGAGAGTCATGGCCTCTCAATCAATTCCCAGACTTGAGCCAGTTTACAGACCACAAAACCCCTTGAATTAAAGGGAAGCAGAGTCCCCTTGAGGAAGGACCTCACTACACAGCAAATATTTATACTGTTAATTTTTCTCCTACTCTTCCCCAATGGAATCTATAGCCTTTTACAAGAGTGTTTATCAGGGAAAAGGAAATAATCAAACTTTTTGGGGGATTACTGGACACTGGTTCTGAACTAACCCTAATTTCAGGAGACCTAAAACATCACTGTGGCCCACCAGAATATGAACACATGGAGTCAGGTTATTAATTGAGTTCTAGCTCAGGTCCAGGAGCTCTGGTGGCATAGTGCCTAAGGCATTTGACTGCTAACCAGAAGGCAAGTGTTTGAAACCCACCAACCACTTCTCAGAAGGAAGATTGAGCAATCTACTTCCATAGTGATACCACCTTGGAAATCCAAGGAGGGGCTGCTATGAATTGGATCCAACTTGGAGGCAGTGAGTTTGTTTTTGGAGCTCAGGTCCATCTCACAGTGGGTCCATTGGGTCCTTGAATCCATCCTGTAGTCATTTCTCCAGTTTCAAATTGCATAATTGGAATAGACATACTCAACAACTGGCAGAATCTCCACACTGGATCTCTGATATGTAAAGTAAGAGCTATTATGATAGGAAAAGCCAAGTGGCAGCCATAAGAACTACTCTATCTAGAAAAATAGTAAACCAAATCCATACTGCACTCCTGGAAGTATTGTAGAGATTAGTGCTACCATCAAGGACTTGAAAGATGCAGGGGTGGATTCTCCCTGCATCCTCATTTAACTTGCCTATTTCATCTATATGAAAAATGAACAGGTCTTGAGAATGACAGTGGATTATTGTAAACTTAACCAGAGCATGACTCCAATTGCAACTGCTTTTCCAGATGTGCTTTCATTGCTGAGCAAATTGATACATCTCCCGGTACCTAGTATACAACCATTGATCTGGCTTTTTTTTTTTTTTTTTTTTTTTTTCTCTCTCAACTCTGGTTTTGAAGTGTCACCAGAAATAGTTTACCTTAAGCTGGAAAGACCAGAAATACTACTTCATGGTACTACTTCAAGAATATATTAACTCTCCAGCCTTATGTCATAATTTAGTCTGCAGGGAACTTGATCACTTTTTCTTTCCATAATATCTCACATTGCTCCATTACATTGATGACATTATGCTGATTGGACCTTGTAAGGAAGAAGTATCATTTACACTAGACTCATAAGTAAGATATTTGTGTGCCAGATCTTGGTAAATTAATCTGACAAAAATTCAGACATCTTCCACCTCAGTGAAATTTCTAGGAGTTCTGTGGTATGGGGCATGTCAAGGTATTCATTCTAAAGTGAAGCACAAGTGCCTGGCCCCTTTTATGAATAAAAAGAAGATATAACATCTGGTAAGCTTCTGGATTTTGGAGGCAACACAGCCCTCATTTGGGTGTACTACCCTAGCCTATTTTTCCAGTGACTCAAAAAACTGCTAGTTTTGATTGAAGCCCAGGACAAAATAAAGCTCTGCAATAGGTTCAGGCTGCTGTGCAAGCCACTCTGCCACTTCAGCCATGTGATCCAGTAGATCCAATGGTGCTTTAAATGTCAATTGCAGATAGAGATGCTGTTTGGAGTCTTTGGCAGGCCCCTGTAGGTGAATCACCACACAGACCCTAAGGATTTTGGAGCAAAACCTTGCCATCCTCTACAGATAAATACTCTTCTTTTGAGAAACAGCACTGTGTTTGCGTTTGTGCCTTAGTAGAGATTGAATACCTAACCATGGACCATTAAGTCACCATATGGCCTGAGCGGCCCATCATGAACTGGGTGTTGTCTCACCCACACAGGCATAAAGTTGTATGTGCCCAGAAGCCCTACATCAGTAGATGGAAGTGGCATATAGAAGACTGGACTTGAGCAAGGCCTGAAAGCACAAGTAAGTTGCATGAGGAAGTGGCCCAAATGTTCATGGTCTCTACTCCTGACACATTACCTTTTCTCTCCCAGTCTGCACCTATGGCTTCATAGGGAGTTCCTTATGATTAGTTGACTGAGGAAGAGAAAACCATGCCTGGTTTATAGATATGCCGACACTAAAAAGTGGACAGTAGCAGCACTGAAGCCCCTTTCTGGGACCTCCTTGAAGGACAGTGGTGAAGGAAAATCCTCCCAATGGGCAGATTTGAGAAGTGCACCTGTTTGTTCACTTTGCTTGGAGGGAAGAATGGCCAGATGTGCAAATATATTCTGATTCATGGCTGTGACCAATAGTTCAGCTGGATGGTCAGGGACTTGGAAGGAGCATGACTGGAAAATTGGTGACAAGGAGGTATGGGGAAGAGGTATGTGGATCGATCTCTCTGAAGACACAAAAGAAGTGAAGATATTTGTGTCTCATGTAAATGTTCACCAAAGAGTGACCTTGGCAGTGGAGGATTTTAATAATCAGGTGGATAGGATGACATGTTCTGTGTAAACCAGTCATCCTCTTTCCCCAACCACACTTGTTATTTGCCTAATGGGCTCATGAGCAAAGTGACCATGGTAGCAGAGATAGAGGCTCTACACAGTTCAGCAACATGGACTTTCACTCACCAAGGCTGACTTGGCTACTGTCACTGCTAAGTGCTCAATTTGCCAGAAATAGAGACCAACACTAAGTCTGCTGTGTGGCACCATTGTTAGAGGTGATCAACTAGTAATCTGGTGGAAGGTTGATTACATTGGACAATTTCCATCATGAAAAAGGCAGCATTTTATTCTTACTGGAAAAGACACTTACCTTGGATATGAATTTGCCTTCCCTGTGCACAATACTTCTGCCAAAACTATCATTCCTAGACTTAAAGAATGTCTTATTCACCATCATATTGTTCCACATAGTATTGTCTTGGATCAAGGGGCTCACTTCACAGCAAATGAAGTGCAGCAAAGCACAAATGTATGTGAAACTCATTGGTCTTTTTATGCTCTCCATCATCCTGAAGCATCTGGCTTTATAGAATTATGGAAAGGCCTTCTAAGGACACATTTATGGTGCCAGCTGGATGGCAGTGCCTTTAAGTGTTGACCTATGTTTTCCAGGAGGTTGTATATGCTCTAGGAGTTCTGGTGGTACAGTGGTTAACACATTCAGCTGCTAACTAAAAGGTCAGCAGTTCAAACCCACCAGATGCTCCATGGAAGAAAGATGAAGTATTCTGCTTCCATAAAAAATTTACAGCCTTGGAAACCCTATGGAGCAGTTCTACTTTGTCCTATAGCATTGCTATGGGCAGAATTGACTTGATGGCAGTAGCAGGGTATATGCTCTAAACCAGCATCCAATATACCAATGTCCTAAAACAGTGGATGTGGAACAGACCACCAATTGCTCATATGCAAGTTTAAGTTGAACCTGAAGAAAAGTAAAACAAGTCCATGAGGGCCAAAATATGACCTTGAGTATATCCCACTTGAATTTAGAGACCATCTGAAGAATAGATTGATACATTGAACACCAATGAGTGAAGACCAGATGAGTTGTGAAATGACATCAAGAACATCATACATGGAAAAAACAAAAGGTCATTAAAAGACAAGAAAGAAAGAGAAGACCAAATGGATGTCAGAAGACACTCTGAAACTTGCTGTTGAACAGAGAGTAGCTAAAGTGATTGGAAGAAATGATGAAATAAAAGAGCTGTGCAGAAGCTTTCAAAGGGCACCTCAAGAAATCAAAGTAAAGTGTGATAAAGAAATGTGCAAAGACCTAGAATTAGAAAATTAAAATGTAAGAACATGCTTGGCATTTCTCAAGATGAAAGGACTGAAGAAAAAATTCAAGCCTTGAGTTGCAATACTGAAGGTGTCTATAGGCAAAATATTGAACAATGCAGGAAGCATCAAAAGAAGATGGAAGTAATACACAGAGTCACTGTAGCAAAAAGAATTGGCCAATGTCGAACCATTTCATGAGGTAACGTGGTAACAAATAATGCTACTAAAGGAGGAAGTCCAAGCTGCGCTGAAGGAATTTATGAAAAACAAGGTTCAAGGAATTGATGGAATACTCATTGAGATGTTTCAACAAATGGATGCAATGCTGGAAACACTCATCACTTTACGCCAAGAAATTTGGAAGACGGCTACCTAGCCAACTGATTGGAAGAGTTAGATATTCATGCCCATTCCAAAAAAAGGTGATCCAATAGAATGTGGAAATTATTGAGCAATATAATTAATATCACATACATGTAAAATTTTGCTGAAAAATTAAAAATATATACTGCAGTGGTATATCAATAGGGAACTGCTAGAAATTTAAGCTGGATTCAGGATAAGACATGAAATGAGGGATATCATTGCTGATGTCAGATGAATCTTGGCTGAAAGCAAAGAATATAAGAATGGTGTTTACCTGTGTTTTATTGACTATGCAAAGGCGTTTGACTGTGTGGATCAATACAAATGGTGGATATCATTGTGAAGAATGGGAATTCTAGAACACTTAATTGTGCTCATGACCAATACCATCAAATACATAGAACAATAAGCAGTCATTCAAACAGAAGAAGGGGATACTGCATTGTTTAAAATCAGCAAATGTGAGCGTCAGGGCTGTATCTTTTTACATACTCATTCAGTTTGTATCTGAGCTAATATTCTGAGAAGCTGGACTATATAAAGAGGAACACAGCATCAGGATTGGAGGAAGACTCATTAACAACCTTCAATATGCAGATGACACAACCTTGCTTGCTGAAAGTGAAGAAGACTTGAAGC
>NW_006922717.1:25049-32404 GCF_000298275.1 Orycteropus afer afer | reverse complement strand
AAAAAAAAAACTCTCCTCCGCTCTCCTGCCTGTGACCAAACTCTCCCTGTGCCCTTCTTATCTATGCATTCCTGTCTGTCCAGCTTTCCTTTTATGTGAATGCTGCACCTCTGATGTCTCATGGATGGTTGACCTAAGGGGTGCATCTCCCTAGGGTAGGTGTTCTGCATGTAGGTATATCTACTTTTGCCACCCACAAAATTTTTGCTTCTTGTTCCAGTGACCCTATGCTCTGTTGATCTGGAGTTCTTAGTTCAAAAAGAAAGATACTCCCACTTGGAGTCACAGTACTGATTCCATTGAACTAGAAGATCAATGCCACCTGGCCACTTTGAGCTCCTCATGTCTTTAGATCAACATGCTAAGAAGGGAATTGCTGTATTTGCTGGTGTGATTGATCCTGATTGCCAATGGTAAATAGGATTGATATTATACAGTGGAAGTAAAGAAGAGTTTGTCTGTAATACAACAATTCCTTAAGATGACGTCTATTAGTACTGCTCTGCTGTGTGATTAAATTCAATAGAAAACTATAGCAACCCAATTCCAACATGACTACTAGTGGTCCAGACCCTTCAGGAATGAAGGTTTGGGTCACCCCACCAGGCAAAGAACCACGACCAGCTGTGGTGTTTGCTGAGGACAAAGGGAATACAGAATTGGTGGTGGAAGAATACCAGCTACAACTATGTGACTAGTTGCAAAAGTGAGTTCTGTAATTGTTATGAATATTTCTTCTTTGTATGTGTGCATCAAATACTTTTGCTTTTTTTCACTTATAAAATATAAAGTGTAAATGAGGATAGTGCATTTTTGGTTGTATTTATGTTAGATGTATCATGTTAGGCACAAACATGACTTTATGATTGTGTTTATTAAGATATTACATATGGGAGGCAGAGACAAGATGGTGTCCTGGTAACATACTCCATCAAATCCCTCTACAACAGAAACCTGGAAAAACTGAGTGAAACAGATACAAATAATGATCCTAGAACTTTGAACACCTAAGGAGCTCTGGTGGCGTAGTGCCTAAGGCATTTGACTGCTAACTAGAACTTTGGTGGTTCCAACCCACTAGCCACTCTGTGTAAGGAAGACTGGGCAATCTACTGTAAAGATTTATCACTTCAGAAACCCAAAGGGGTCTCTATGAGTCATACTCAACTCAATGGGAGTGAGTTCAGTTTTTGAGTTTAATGAAAAGATAAAGAATTAGATTGAGCACTGATTGGAAAGGGAGATAGAGTCAGTGATGGGGGAGAGAAAAGAAGCTGGTACTGGCTGAAGCATAGCCATTTAAAACACAGAAGTGGATGAGGAGGGAAAAAACAACTTCATGAAATCCACATGGTGATGAAGACACAGTGTAGACAGATCAGGAGGAATCTGAGGTGAGCTGAAGTCTCATGGGAGCTTGGAGAGGAATGTACAGGGAAGTGGTTCAGAGTTATAGTGGCATAGGCAGCTGCTGAAAGGGGTGGGAACCAGAGAAAGGGAATCAAATAATTCATCACTAGTAAACCAAACCAGACCCTCTGCTGTCAAGTCAATTCTGACTCATAGTGATCCTTTTTTGGGCAGAGTGGAACTGCCTTATCTTTTTCCCATGGGGCAGCTTGTGGGTTCAAATTGCTGGCCTTTTGATTGACAGCTGAGTGCTTTAACCACTAGACCACAGTCATTTGGGCCTTAGGACCTATGTTGAAGAAGCTAAGCTCAGAACGATCTCTTGCTTGATTGAATCTGGGCAAGAATTGGATAAATGGCTGCATAAGCCCACAAGGGTGTCAGACCCTCTCCAGTGAATTGAGATCAGAGAAATCACTCCCCAACCTAACAAATGCACACCTTCCTTGTTCATAAGAGTAAACATTCTGTCCGTCTCCTCTAGCAGACAAAGTTAGAGGCTGAAGCTCACCTGCCAGTGCCTGAGGCAGACAAATCTTTTTCACACTGAACATAAGAGGCACACTTTCACAGCCTTCTCTCTCAGGCACACACTTGCAGCAGACACCTCCCACCTCTGCAAGGGGAAAGGCCTTTGTTGGGTGGTTAGGGAAGATAGTCTCAGAGTCTGGCTAGGAGCTGACTAAACGGCTGTTTGTGCCCAGAAAGATGCCAGACCCATGTCAGTGAATCATAACAGGTGAGCTACACTCTTTGCTCCAAAATGTGCAGCTTCTCTGGGAATAGGGGCAAAATCTCTCCCTTGTGCTATCAAGCTGGTGGCCAGAGAAGTCCTACTTGAATCCCCTGACCACCTCCTCTATAGCCTAGCCACTCTCAGCAACAAATTCTAAACAGACAGACCCAAGGGCTGCCTTTCTCCCTTCCTGTGCTTACATCAATGGCTGATTTTTTCTCACACTGAGCACAAGAAACACACACATGCAGTCTTCTCTCTTGAAGGTATCTATTCACAGCAAGCTCCTTTCACATACATGGGCACATGCCTGGTACATAGGCAGTTTCCATCACAACCACCTGCTCCCAGAACTGCAAGCTGACCATAACTACAAAAGTCCCTCCTCCATTTCCTTATCTTCCCCTTATTTTTCTTCTTTCCTTTTTCCTAATTTTTCTTCCTGTTTATCTGTTTATTTATCACTCTTCTTGTTCTTTCATTTTTACCTATTTTTCATCTTGTCAACATTCCCTTTTCTTTTTTTCTATTATTTTTATTCCCTTTCCTCTTCTTATCCTTGTTTTCATTCTTTCTTTTCCTCTCCATCCAACAGGAAGAGGGCATTAACTCTCTACTAGTCAGCCATATCTACTGCACTGACCACCCCACCCAATGGATGAGTACCTTCAGCAGCTCCTGTACTACTGGATCAATGGCAGATGGCAGACAACACTTGATCATCTCGACTGCAGCTCTTTTTCATGACAGAGACCTGTATCCACATTCCCACCAGTTTTCCACCAACCTAGAGACAGCTGGGGAGTTCCCCAGTATTGACTAGTTAATAACCAAAGAAGCACACCTGCCCCACACATCTGGATATATTGAAACAAAACAAAACAAAAACAGGCTGAAAAAAATCAACACATAATCATCAAAAAAGACAACAACTACAAAATGTCTCAGAGACAGCAGACAAGTTCAATTCAAACAAAATAATAGGACAAGATACAGGAAACAAGTGACCAAACTAAAGAATTAGGATATCTCCCCAAGTAAAAACAGGTAATAGAACAACTTGATTAAGAATTCAAAAGATATATGTATAGGACCTTACAAGAGCTCAAGTAAACCATAAACAGAAACATGGAACAGACAGACAACACCCTTGAAGAATTCAAGAAAATCATATAAGAACAAAATGACAAAAATAAATAATTAGAACTCATACAAAAACAGCAATTAGAAATCCAGAAGATGAACATGAAAATTATGGAGATAGAGAACACACTGGAAGGACAAAAGAGTAGATTTGAACTGGTGGAAGAATGAATTTCCCAGCTAGAAGACTATTCCCTCAACACCAGCTTTTCTGAGAAAAAATCAGAAAAAAGAAAAGTAAAGAAAACCTAACAATATGGGATAACATTAAAAGAAAAAAAAAATAAACATATGCTTGATTGGAATACCAGAACAAGAGGAGCCAAAAAAAAAAAAAAAAAAAAAAAGCCCACAGAGAAAGGTATAAAAGTCTTGCTGTCAGATAACTTCCCTAATATCACAAAAGAAAAAAGGATATCTATCTAAGAAGCTCAACAAACTCCATCCAGGACAGACCCCAAAGGAAAGTCACCAAGACATATCATAATCAAACTTTCCAAAACCAAAGACAGAGTCTTGAGAACACCTCAAGAAAATGAAATGATGAAAATGTTACCTAAAAAGGGCAACCAATAAGACTAAGCTCTGATTTCTCAGCAGAAAGCATGTGGGCAAGAAGGCAATGGGATGACATATATAAAACATTGAAGGAAAAGAATTGTCAACTAATAATTATATATCCAGAAAAACTGTTCCTCAAATATGATGATGAAATTAAGACATTGCCAGACAAACAGAAATTAAGGGAGTTTGTAAAGACTATACCAACTCTGCAAAAAATGCTAAAGGGAGTCCTTCTAACAGAAAATCAACAATAGAAAACATCAGTTTAAGACTGGGACACACAACATCAACACTTAGAAACTAACCCAGAAAAATAATTCTCAAAACTAAAATAAACTTACAAAATGGAAAAGAGAGAACCAGAGGAGTTAATCTGTAAATGACACCAACTACAAAGTGAATAGAGATAATAAATGATATAATTACCAAACTTCCAAATGGAGAGGAACTCAGGATGACATCAATACAGAACAGATGGTTTCAAACTTAGCAAAATAAGAATTTAATACAGGGTAATCACAAAGAAAATCAATAAACCTTCTAACCAAAATAAGAAAGAAGAATATCACAGGAACTTAGTAAACACAAAATCAACAACTATGAAGCAAAGGGAAAGAAAACACCATAACAAAATGAACTCAGCACAGAAAAATATTCAGAACAAAGAAACCGTCAACAATACAAATAATAATAAGAAAAACACACACACAAAAGAATGACAGCAGTGAATCCATACCTATCATTAATTACACTGAATGTGAATGGGTTAAATGCAGCAGTCAAGAAAAAGAGAGTGGCAGATTGGATAAGAAAAGAAGATCCAGCAATATAATGCCTATAAAACTCAACATAGACAGAAAGATAAATATAAATTAAAAATCAAGAATTGGAAAACATATAGCGAGCTAATGGCAACCACAAAAGAGCAGGAGTGGCAATATTAATTTCTGATAAAATAAACTTCAAACTGAAAACTAGCATAAGGGTCAAGGAAGGGGATTATATGATGTTAAAAGGGTCAATTGACCAAGAGGATATAACCATAATAAATATATATGCACTCAATGAAAAACTCCAAAATTCATAAAGGAAACATTAACTGAAATGAAAGGAGAAATAGGCAATTGTACAGAAATAGTAGGAGAGTTTAACACACCAGTTTTGATGAAAGGTAGAACAATTAGGGAAAAAGCTAACAAAAATACAGAAGATTTCAACAATACAATCAACCAACTTGACCTCATAGACATATACAGAACATTCCACCCGACACATCCTATTCCAGTGCACATGGATCATTTTCCAGAATAGACCATATGTTAGACCACAAAACAAGGGTCAAAAAATTTAAAAACATTGAAATACTGCAAAGAATCTTCTCAGACTACAATGCTATAAAATTGTTGTTGTTGTTGTTAGATGTCTTTGAGTTGGCTCCTACTCCTACCAACCGAGGAAACACTGCCCAGTCCTGTGCCATCCTCACAATCTTTGCCATGCTTGAGCCCAACGTCACACCCATGTGTCAATCCATCTCAATGAGGGTCTTCCCCATTTTTGCTGATCCTCTACTTTCTCAAGCATGATATCCTTCTCCATGGAATGGTCCCTACTAACACCAAATCAGGTGTGACAAAATCTGGCCATTCTCATTTCCAAGGAGCATTCTGACTGCACTTCTCCTGGATAGATTTGTTCATTCTTCTGACAGTCCATGGTATTTTCAGTGTTCCTCACCAACACCAAAATTCAAAGGCATCAAATCTTCTTCAGTCTTCCATATTCATTGTCTAGCCTTTACATGCATCTAAGCTGATTGAAATACCATAGCTTGGGTTAGGTGAACCTTAGTCTTCAAAATGACATATTTGCTCCTTAATACTTTAAAAAGGTCTTTAGCAGCATATTTTACCAGTGCAATATGATGTTTGATTCCTTGACTGCTGCTTCCATGAGTGTTGATTGTGGATCCAAGTAAATTGAAATCCCTGACAACTTCAATCTTTTCCTCATTTATTGTGATGTTGCTTATTGGTCCAGATATGAAGATTTTTATTTTCTTTATGTTGAAGTGTAATCCATACTGTAGGCTGTAATCTTTAATCTTCATAGATAAGTGCTTCAAGTCATCCTCACTTTCAGCAAGCAAGGTTGTGTCATCTGCATATTGCAGTGTATTAATGAGTCTTCCTCCAATCCTGATGCCACATTCTCCTTCATATAGACCAATTTCTCAGATTATTTGCTCAGCATATAGATTGAATAAGTATGATGAAATGATACATCCCAGATGCACACGCTTCCTGATTTTAAACCATGCAGTGTTCCCTAGTTCTCTTTGAGTTCTCTTTGAATGACAGCCTCTTGGCATATGTACAGGTTCCTCAAGAACATAATTAAGTGTTCTGGAATTCCCATTCTTCTCAATGCTATTCATAATTTGTTATGATCCACCCAGTCAAATGTCTTTGCATAGTCAATAAAACACAAGTAAACATCATTCTGGTGTTCTTTGCTTTCAGCCAAGACCCATCTAGCATCAGCAATGATATTCCTCATTCCACATCCTCTTCTGAATCCAGCCTGTACTTCTGGAAGTTCCCTGTCAATATACTGCTGCAAATGTTTTTTAAATACCTTCAGCAGAATTTTATTTACATGTGATATTAATGATAATGTTAGATAATTTTCACATTGTGAAAATCGGAACACCTTTCTTTGGAATGTGAACAAATATTGATCTCTTCCAGTCAGTTGGCCAGGTTGCTAACTTCCAAAATTCTTGGCATAAATGAGTAAGCACCTCCAGCACTGTAACCATTGGTTGAAACATCCCAATGGGTATTGCATCTGTTCATGGAGGCTTGTTTAAGCCAATTCCTACAGTGCAGCTTGAACTTTTTCCTTCAGTACCATTGGTTCTTGATCATATGCTGTCTCCTGAAAGAGTATAACATTGAACAATTCTTTTTAGTACAGTGACTCAGTGTATTCCTTCTATCTTCTTTTGATGCTTCCTGCATCTTCAATAGTTAACCAATAAAATCATTTAATACTAAAACTCGAGGCTTGAATTTTTGTACAGTTCTTTCAGCTTGAAAAATGCCAACTGTGGTTTTCCCTTTTGATTCTGTAACTCCAGGTCTTTTCACATTTCATTATGATACTTTGTCTTCTCAAGCTGGCCTTTGAAATAGTCTGTTTAGCTCTTTTATTTAATCATTCCTTCCATTTGCTTTAGCTACTCCTTGTTCAAGAGCAAATTTCATAGTCTCTTCTGACATCCATTTTGGTCTTTTCTTCCTTTCCTCTCTCTCTTTTATTTATTTATTTTTTATCATGTTGCTTGCTTTCTTTCTTTCTTTCTTTTTTTTTTTTAATTGTGATTTGGGTGAAGATTTACAGAGCAAATTCACCTTCCATACAGCAGTTCACATATGCTTTGTCTCATGTCATTGACCACAGTTTACCACAGTGCAACAGCTCTCCTCCCACTTCCTCC
>NW_006922717.1:24024-24587 GCF_000298275.1 Orycteropus afer afer | reverse complement strand
TGTTTTGTATAGTATGTTATGCCAATTGAGCTTGATGTCCCCTCGACTATGTTCCCAAGCCCGCAGGTTCAACTACTCAATCTCTCTGGGTAGCTGGCTATGACCAAGCAGTGACCACAACCTTGCCCATTGTCAGCTGTACTATACACCTGGAAATTCTGATCATTCACATAAACTTATAGGACCATTGTCTGCCGACCCTGCATATGTTCTTGGATACACTCCCCATTTCATAGACATACCTAATCGTTTAGCCTATCCAACCATATACCCATGTTTGCCTTCACTGACAATGCAGTGCTGCATGTGCAAAAGTGTTCATATTTGAGATCTATACCTCCCATATACCTCTCTCTGTCTTTCTCATCCTCAATGGTGCCATATTGGTCACTTACATTTGGTACATTTCCCTTCTCTTCACCCAAATGAATACTTATCTCTATCTATCTAACATCATTCCCTTCCCTTCCCTCTTACCCCTAGTAACCAACAAAGAATATTTCCTTCTATACATAAACCTTTCCTTAACTTTTACAATAACGGACTAATACAATATTTGTCCT
>NW_006922717.1:21947-22374 GCF_000298275.1 Orycteropus afer afer | reverse complement strand
TTTACGTGGTGGATGACGTTGATTGTTTTTCTAATGCTGAACCATCCCTGCATACCCATTATGAACCCCACTTGGTCAGGATGAATGATTTTTTTGATATGTTGTTTTGCAGTCTTTTGGCTAGGATTTTGTTGATGATTTTTGCATCTATATTCATGAGGGATATTGTTGTGTAGTTTTCCTTTTGTGCGATGTGTTTGCCTGGTTTGGGTATCAAGGTTATGCTTGCTTCATGAAATGAGTTAGGGAGGATTCCATCCTTTTCTATGTTTTGGAATAGTTTGAGTAGGGTTGGTTTCAGTTCTTCTCTGAATGTTTTGTAGAATTCTCCAGTAAAACTGTCTGGGCCAGGACGTTTTTTACTTGGTAATTTTTTGATGACTGTTCAATTTCTTCTTTTGTGATGGGCCTGTTCAACTTTTCCACA
>NW_006922717.1:19154-19776 GCF_000298275.1 Orycteropus afer afer | reverse complement strand
AAGCCAGGAGCTTGGGCAGAGCCGGCATTGCCCAGAGGTAGCATAGAGAATCAGTCCTCTAGCAATCGATTCAGATCTCCCCCGAACCCAATAGTGCCTGCCCCAGTCATCATGAAAGGATTCCGGTTGAAAACTCTGGGCTCCACCCACAAGAGAAGAGAAGTTCCCCAGGACAGAGCACCTCTTGCCTCAACTGGGCAGGCACCCACTTTTGGCTCCCAGGCTCTGTACACCATGTGCCTTGCTTCTGGGCTGTGGCTGGCTCAGGGTGTGACACACCACTCACTGTTTTCATGATAGAGCATTTCCATTTTAAAAGTATTTTCTCTGGTTGGAGCTCAAGCCACCAGACAGGGTATGGCATTAAGGATATTGCCCCCTCTGACATGGAGGTCACCCTGCACGTCAGAGGTAGTAGAAGGAGAGCTGTACTTAGGAAACATCTAATTGTGAGGACAGAGCTGGAGAAAGACAGCAACTACAGGTGCTGAACTGTAAATAGGCAGATAACAAACCAGTTTTAACAGAGGACTTTATTATGCCTATGTGGCATAGTGCCTAAGGCATTTGACTGCTAACCAGAAGGCTGGCGGTTCAAACCCACCAACCACTTCTCGGAAGG
>NW_006922717.1:0-795 GCF_000298275.1 Orycteropus afer afer | reverse complement strand
TTCAAGGCTCAGGGGTCCAAGATTATCTTCTGTGTCTGTGTTAATTGTTTTACTTTTCCTTTGTTGAAGAGGGTCTGTGCAGTCCTTCTGCCCAGTCCGCCATCTTGCCAGAACTTCTCCATTATGATATTCTTGATGTCATCCTACAAGTCATTCGATCTTTGGTCCTTGTTGTTTAGTGTGTCAAATATATTCTTTAGATTATCTCTAAATTCAGGTAGGATATAATCAAGGTCATATTTTGGCTTTCATAGACATGCTTTAATATTCCTCAGGTTAAATTTGAACTTACATAGAAACAAGTGATAGCCTGTTTCACATTCTATTTCTAGCCTTGTTTTAACTGATGATATTAAGCTTCTCCATTGCCTTTTTCCACAGATGTAGTCAATTTCATTTTTGTGTATTCCATCTGGCAAGGTCTGCTTGTATAAATAAAAGAACAAACTTACAGATGTTGAGTCAATAGTGACTCAGAGTGACCCCTCCTTAGGTTTCTGAGGGGTATCTTTACAGAATTAGATTGCCCAGTCTTCCTTCCAAGGAGCAGATGGTGGGTTTGAAATTCCAGCCTTCTGGATAACATTACATAGCCACCATTTATGTTGTTGAAAAATGCTTATCTGCAGTGAAAAAGTCATCGGTCTTGCAAAATTCTATCATGGGATCTTCAGCATCATTTCTATTGCCAAGGCCATATTTTCTTTCTTTTTTTTAAATTGTGATTTGGGTGAAGATTTACAGAGCAAATTCACTTTCCATACAGCAGTTCACATATACTTTGTCTCATGTCAT
>NW_006922716.1:261341-273546 GCF_000298275.1 Orycteropus afer afer | reverse complement strand
ACTTCCAAGGCCACAGTGAACCTGGAACTAAGAATTCTCTCCCTACATTTCCCAGCCTAAATTAGGTCCCACCTCAGGTCCACATTTGGCTCAGAGGTTGTACAAAGAGAGAAGGACATAAAACAAAATCCACACAGAAACGCCCTCTCCCATTACCAAGTTCCCAGGTCCAGATAGACCAAAAGCAACCTCACTGCCATGGAGTCCATTCTGACTCATAGCAACTCCCCATGGGTTTTGGAGGCGGTAAATGTTTACAGAAGTAGATTGGCCAGTCTTCCTTCCGCAGAGTGGCTGGTGGGTTTGAACCGCCAACCTTCTGGTTAGCAGTCAGCTGCCTTAGGTGCTAGGCCACCAAAGCTCCTTCCCAGGTCCAGTTACTCAAGTCAAAATTTGACTTCCCCTTGCCTTTTCAGATTAACGTCCAAAGACATAAAAATGGAAAGTCTTAAGGGCAATGCGTTCAAAGACAGCTCCCAAGCCTGTCAAAGCCTGACCGTTCCCTTCCGCCCTGAGGTGGGGACAGAGGCCGGGTCACCCTGCAGGGGGTCCCTCCTCCCAGGTGGCAACATCTCCTGCTGGTCTGCTCTGTGGTCTGCTTTTATATGTCTGACCCAGTGCTGTGAGGACAATCCCCAATGTCCATGCATGGACCCCCTGCCACCTGGGGACCAGGAGAGAGACACCCTCCCGGGCCGACTCAGGGTGCAGGCAGCTCTGTGAAATCAGCCAGACGGGAGGCCACCCCGTTGGGCTCAGTCCAGGGGGTCCTCCCTGAGAGCATCAAGCCACCCCGCCACCTCATGGATGTTAGTCATTTGCCAAGGGGCAGCCTTGGGTCACGTTCCTTCTAGTAGGTTCTGTTTCTCTCTGAGCGCCCTGTGCCTACTCCACCAGGGGCAGGGCATCCCGCTGAGTGGGGGGCAGGGGTCCCCCAGTCCTGAGGGTCTCTCCTCCCGGAGGTCACTCTCCTACCTGCAGCCATGTCCCACAGGTCCCTCAGCTGTAGCCAGGAGCAGGTGCGATGACCCATGGCTCCCACTGGGGGATCCCAGCATCGAGGAGCATTGGTTTCGTGTCGTGGTTTTCAGCCGTGGAGGGCCTCCATGTCCCCACTTTCACTCCACTTCCCCCTATGCCCCGGCCGAGGCCCTGCCTTCCCTCCAGCACCCCTCCTGAGGCCCTGGCTGTGGAGCCCACCCCTAGGTCGGCCTCATGCCTCCCTTGACCACACGGAGGGGGAGCCTTCGGGGCGACCCCAGAGCCTCCCCCCTTCGCTTTCCCTTCACTCTCTGGCCCTTGTTTGCTTTTCCTGCCATATCCCTCTAGGGCTTGTGGTTTGCTGCCCCCTTGTGGTGAGAGAGGGAAACGCTAGTCAGGTCCGGGTCTGCCCCAGCACCTGCTGCTGAGACAGTCCCTTGACCCACCGCAGACATGGCTGGCCGCCTGTCTGTCCCCGCCGGCCACTCCGCGCTCCTATCATGGGCCTCCCTGTAGCTGAATTTGCCTGCGTCTCCTGCAGTGCGAGCCACCCCAGGCCCTCCCCCAGTGCCAGTGCTGACCCCCCCGCACCCCAGAATCTCCACAGTCTGTTGCTGGTCTCCTGTAAATGAATTCACACTGTTCTCTGAGGCCCTGAGCCCTGCGTGGCTCAGAAGCGGCTTCTGGGCCTGGAGCCGCTGTACCGGGGTGAAGAGCCTCCCTTAAGAGTGTCCTTGGTCGTCTGGCTGCAGGGCGGCCTCTTCCCCAGCCAGTCCCCTCGCAGCCTGTTCCTGTGGCCCCAGGGTCCCACCCTGCCGGCTGACCTTCGGGCCCCTCCAGTCCCCTTAGAGACTCTCCTCTTCCCTGTGGCCTCTTTCTCGTTGCCCCCTGCTCCTGCTCTGCCTGTGCGTCAGCCGGGGGCCTCTGCCGAACCCTTCCTGCTTTCTCTGGGGTCCCCAGCCGGGCCGAGCTCCACTGACTCCCGGAGGCACCCAGTGGCCCGGTGGCTCTGGGGCTGACAGTGCTTCCGGCTGCTTCTCCCTCAGCCCCAGAAGGCAGTGTGTTCTCTTAGGCCTGACTCCTCTTGACCCCGTCCGCCACACTTCAGCCTCCCGACTCCAGGCCAGGCTTCCCCATTAGCCAGCCCAGCAGCACGCGTGGCCCTCAGGGACCCATGCAGTCTCTTCAGGGATTCAGTGGGTGTACCCCGAGGGCCAATTCCGGTCGCGTCTCCCTCACCCCCTCCCCGTGTATGGACACAATTCACACCCCGGTGCCCCTGTTCCTGACACAATAAAGGTGCCAGGTACTCAAGACACGGCCATGGCGGTTGTCAAGCAAGGCCCTCCCACCCGTGCTGAGCCACAGGGCAGGCTGAGAGGGCCCCACCTAGTGAACAGACAGCTCAGAACCTGTGACTCCCCGCCCAGGACCGGGCCTTGATGGCCTGTGACCCCCGGCACATCACCAGGCCAGCTAGTTAACAGCCAGCCACACACCCAGGAGCAACAGCCTGTGCCCAGCTGCCCAGCCCACACGGGCTGACACCTTCCCGCTGCTGCGGCCGGGCCACAGAGCCTCAGACCCCACCTGGGAGACCTGTGTGCATGTGTGACCTGCTAATCACAGGGTCTGGTGGCCCGAGTAACATCAGCCAATAAAGACACACAAAGGGGGAAGCAGGAGGGCAGCTGTTGAGTTTGCCTCTGAGCTCGGACAGAGAGGGTGGGCCCTCCCAGTGTGTGCCCGTGCGCGCCCGCTAAGCGTCGTGTACAGGGTGGGGAGTCCATCCTAGTCACATGGCACATACATGTCATGGGACTGTGGGCTAAGCATGTGCTGTGACGGACGCAGAGATGGCAGCCCAGACCATGTCCCTTTCTCTCCCAGCTCCACACGGGGGTGGGGACTGACTGTGCCAACATCCCCTTTGACTCAGATTCAGGCTGTCGCTGGGTCAGCGACTGGCAGACAAGATGGAGGCCTTCCTCCAGGGTCTGCAAGCCTCCTGGCCCCTGGGTTTTTCTCCAAAGTGACATTTCCACCGCCTTCATGTCTCCTTGGGTAGAATCTGGGGACCGTATTGAAGGACCACTGTGCAACCATCAGCAGATGATGGGCAGCAGATGTAGCCTGAAGGGGACGCCGCCCCAATGGAGCTCAATACAACCCCATTTCTCCCCAATTCCGATCTCGGGGTCTCTGTGACAATGTTGGGGGGCAGCACTCCCAAAGCAGGCCCAGGTGGGGGAGTGGCTCCTCCGGGGATGGAAGCAGGGGGCAGAGGAGAAAAGAGAGTCCCTGAAGCCCCCCAGCAGGGACACTGGTCCCAGGGAGGGCCGGGGTGCGTGGGGAGAGGGCGGCAGGGACGCAGCAACCCCGGGCATGGGCCAGAGCGAGGGCCGGGTCTTGGCGGGATGGAGCCGGGCGTGGAGCCTGCCGGTCAGCCCGGGGTGCTGACTTTGCTGCACTTTGAGTGTTGGTCTCACAGCTGAGCACACGTGAAACACGAAAGCCTTGGCAACAATGAGGAAACCAAAGGCAACAACGGCCTGAGTCTGTCCTGGCCGCAGCCTTCCCCCTGCCCAGCCGTGTGACCACCTGCCGATGGACACAAGGATGGACAGACCTCAGAACGCTGCCGTTTGGGGTGGCTTGTCCTCAAACTTTAAATCAATGGGCTCATGTTGTCTGGATCTTGCATCTTGTGCCCACCACCTAAAGGCAGCTGGGGGCCATAGTCTCAGTGGTTCCACCAGGCTCTATCAGACCAGCAAACCTGGCCCCCCTTTTTTTTCTCCAAATGATTTTGAGTTTTGTTCCACATTGTTCTCCCTCCCTATCCAGGATCTCCTACATAGATCCCCCTCCAAGTGGTTGACAGTGGTAGCCAGGCACCATCTAGTTCTTTTGGTCTCATAGTCATATAGGCTGCGGATCACATGGTGTACCAGTCACTAGGACTGATTGTTTCCATGAATCTTAGGTTTTTCTCTTCATTCTTCTTTGCTCTGCACGAAGAGAGACGCATTGTTGCATCTAGATGTCTGCTTGCAAGCTTTTAAGAGCCCAGTGGCTACTCGCTTTGGCGAGTAGGACGTGGAACAATGTTTTGTATAGTATGTTATGCCAATTGAGCTTGATGTCCCCTGCAACTATGGTCCTGATCCCACTGGTTCAATTACTCGCTCTTTCTGGGTAGCTGGCTGTGACCAAGAAGTGACTACAACCTTGCCCCTTGTCAGCTCTACTATACACCTGGGAATTCAGATCACACAAACTTATAGGACCATTGTCTGCCAACCCTATACATGGTCTTAGGTACACTCCCTGCTTCACAGACATACCTACTAGTTCAGCCTGTCCACCCATCTATCCACCCGACCAGATACGAGTTTCTTTACAGTGAGAGTCCCCTTCAGTGGAATTGTGGGTGTGTTCATTATGGCCAACGTGTTGGCCCATGGTGGTCTCTCATGGGGGTTTTAAGCTCATGACCTTGGTGGCCCCTGAAAGAGAATTCTGGGTTCATTTCCACGTGGCTTCTGACGTCCTCTGCGTGTGTTCCCCCGAGTTGCCTGTTACCAGCCTGTAGGAGGTTTTCCTATGTATCCTGCATCAGTAAGATCCGTTGTGAAAACTGTGGCGTGACTACCTTATTCTTGTGTCGGGACTGGAGGCCGAGTTTACAGAACAACTCGGTTCGCCATTCAGCCTTCCTCCATGTTGTGTTTGGTGACACCGACTGAAATCCTCACGTGTTAACAGCTCTCTTGCCCCTTGCAATGTTCCCTGTTTCCTTCTTCCTTCTTCCCTGTTCCTTCCTGCCTTCTTTGCTTCCTCCCTGGACACACGCTGCCCTTCCACGTGGCTTCTGACGTCCTCTGCGTGTGTTCCCCCGAGTTGCCTGTTACCAGCCTGTAGGAGGTTTTCCTATATATCCTGCATCAGTAAGATCCGTTGTGAAAACTGTGGCGTGACTACCTTATTCTTGTGTTGGGACTGGAGGCCGAGTTTACAGAACAACTCGGTTCGCCATTCAGCCTTCCTCCATGTTGTGTTTGGTGACACCGACTGAAATCCTCACGGAGTAACAGCTCTCTTGCCCCTTGCAATGTTCCTGTTTCCCTTCTTCCTTCTTCCCTGTTCCTTCCTGCCTTCTTTGCTTCCTCCCTGGACACACGCTGCCCTTGGGCTCTCGTAGGGTTGATGTGGGATGGCCTTTCATTCTTTTCATGGTATCTAACCAACAGTAATCTCAAATATGTTCATCTTTTGCTTCTTGTTGCTGTTAGGTACCGTCATCTCCGACTCATAGCGACCCTGTGTGCAACAGAACAAAACACTGCCTGGTCATGCACCATCTTCACAGTCCTTGCTGTGAAGTCCTTGCTGAGCCCATCGTTGCAGCCACTGTGTCAATACATCTCATTTAGGGTCTTCCCCTTTTACACGGACCCTCCACTTTACCAAGCATGACATCCTTCTCCAGGTAATGGTCCCTTCTGACAACATGACCAAAGTAGGTGAGACAAAGCCTGGCCATTCTCGCTTCCAAGGAGCATTCCGGCTGCACTTCCTCCAGGACAGATTTGTCCATTCTTGTGGCAGTCCATGGTACTTTCACTATTGTTCGCCAGCACCACAGCTCAAAAGCATCAACTCTTCTTCAGTCTTCCTTATCCACTGTCCAGCTCTTACATGCATATGAGGTGATTGGAAATACCATGGCTTGGGTTACACACACCTTAGTCTTCAAGGAGACATCTTTGCTCCTCAGCACCTTAAAAAGGTCTTTTGCAGCAGATTTGTACAGTGCAATACATCGTCTGCTGTCTTGATTGCTGCTTTCATGGGTGTGGATCCAAGTAAAATGAACTCCCTAGCAACTTCAATCTTTTCTCCATTTATTGTGATGTTGCTTATCGGTCCAATTGCATGGATTTTCATTTTATGTTGAGATGTAATCCATACTATGGACTGCAGTCTTTAATCTTCATCAGAAAGTGCATCTTTACTTCCAGGAAGCAAAGTTGTGTAGTCTATCATGGGAGAAGGAAGGGCTGCTTATGCACAGGGAGATAGCTCAGGGTGCAGAAGAGTATGAAGGGATGGACACTGGGAGGAGGTAACTATGGGGAGGAAGTGGGAGGGGAGCTGCTGCATTGTAAATTTTGGTCAATGACATGAGACAAAGTATATGTGAACTGCTGTATGAAAAGTGAATTTACTCTGTAAATCTTCACCCAAATCCTAATAATAATAAAAAAAAAAAAGTTGTGTAGTCTGCATATTGCGGGTTTTTAATGAGTCTTCCTCCAATCCTGATGCTACGTTCCCATTTGCAATGTGGTAAATCACCTGGTATGGCTTTTCTAGCCATAAGTCTTTGTAAACTCCGTGGTGGAATTTGCTGTGAGAAACTGAGGAGCTCCTGATTGTAAATGTTATCCACCTGGGGTATTTCTGTTGGGCACATCACTGGCGCAATGTTCTGGGAAGCTCGCTCTCTCTCAGGTGTTTAGAATTCTCATGTTATGATTGGTTGGTTTGGGCACTCTGTTGGGTTCAAAAGGAGGCTTCCTAGGGGCAGAACTCTCTCTGACTGCTGGTTGAGGAAGATGTGCTGCTGAAAGAGACACGTGCTCCTGAAAGAGACACGTGTTGCTGGGAAAGAGACGCAAGAGACACGCATTGCTGAGTGAGACACCGAGGGACACGCACTGCTGGGAAAGAGACTGTAAGAGACTGTTGGTTGAGAGACGGTGGGCTGGGAGAGAGACTGAGTGTTTTTCCTGAACTTGAGTTGTAGCCTGGTGCTTCCCTAACAAACTCCGTAATCTGTGAGTTCTGTGTGGCCACTGCAGCGAATTATCGAACCCAGGAGAGAGGTGGTGGGTGCTTTGGGAGGAACGGTTAGAGAAAGGGCTGGAGGGAGGCAGCATGTCTGGCCTGGTGGGAATAGGCCTTGGGCTGTTGATGGTGATTCTGTCTTCCTCTTGTGGGGTTAGAGGAGGTCAGAACATGTGGCCTCCCTGCCTGTTTGGCACTCTTCATATCGTCCAGCTTCTCAGATTATTTGCTCAGCATACAGATTGAGTAAGTATGGGGAAAGGATACAATGCTGACACACTCCCTTCCTGATTTTAAGCCACAGTGTCCCCTCATTCTATTCTAACGACAGCCTCCTGATCCATGTACAGGTTCCTCTTGAGTACAATCAATGTTCTGGAATTCCCATTCTTCTCAACGTTACCACAATTTGTTATGATCCACACAATCGAATGCTTTTGCATAGACAATAAAACACAGGTGGACATCTTTCTGGTATTCTTTGCTTTCAGCCAAGATCCATCTGACATCAGCAATGACCACCCTTGGATGGAAACTATCAGGACCTTTCCAAAAGAGAAAAGACTAAAACTAGGTCCACCACAAACCGGTTGCTGGTGGGGGAAGAGGAGACAGCTTCTTGTTTGTGGCTCTGGGACTTGGATCTGGGCGAGTGTTGAGGGCCATCCCCATCGCCCCTCCAGAAGGGATTGGAGAGAGCCCACTTCTAGATGACTGATAACCTTGGTCTCTGCCCACTGACCAGGGAGGGGTCTTTGGAACACCAGAACCTTGTGCCTCAGGCCAGCAGCTGATGGGTATGCAAGGTGTCCATTTCTCAGCTGGCCCTCTGCTTCTTGACTGTGGATGGGGAAGTCCCAGCTGGGGAGAGGGCCTGAGGAGGCATGCTTTACAGAAACATGGCTTTGTGGGCCAACACAGCTCTCCAGTGGGGTGAGGGGATCAAGGAACACGTCAGAGGCCCCGAAACTCTGCAGTGTCCTCGGCCCCTGACTCAGCTCCTTCCCGTAACTGATCCCGAGGGTCTCTGCCCTGCACGGTTTCTGGCTACTGCTTTGGAGCTGGAACAGTGGCCCCACTGCTTGGGGTGCTGGTGGGCCCTTCAGTGTGGAGTCTAGGGGTCTGCTCTGAACATGCTTCTGCTGTTTGCCAGAGTTCTGCCCGAAGCCCTCTCGAGGGCAGTGTGCCCCCCCCCCCGGTGTCCCTTTGGCCTCCCTGTACCTCCTTGCAGGCTAAGAGGGTGACCAACATGTCTCCAGGGTCTGCCCACCACCATGGTCAGGAACAGCACCCTGTCAAGGAAGAAGGGAGACCGACCCTGGGCTCCCACTTTCTTCCTGCTACAGGCCTGCCGCACAATTAACTGTGCCTCTGAGGACATGAAGGGGCTCTGGTGCACAGTGGTTAAAGCATTCAGCTGCTAACCAAAACGCTGGCAGATCGAATCAACTAGCCCGCTTTGCAGAGAAAGATGAGGCAGTCGGCTTCCATGTAGACAGACAGCCTGGGAAACCCTCTGGTGCAGTTCCACTCTGTCCTCTAGGGGCGCTGTGGGTCAGAATAGCTTCCACAGCAGTGGGTGTGGTTGGGGCTTTGCTTCCTGAAGACTGACAGCCTTGGAGACCCTGTGGGCAGTTCCACTCTGTCCTCTAGGGGCGCTGTGGGTCGAAATCTACTTGATGGTAGGGGGTTTGGTTTTTTGGTTTCTGAGGACATGACACCACCTGACACGCCCACCCCACCAAACGACTGTGATCCCACTCAACATACTGGCGTGGGAGAATATGTGAATCCACTTCACAGGTGGGTTAATGGAGGCTGGGTAAGGGGAGCCTGACAGAGCTCCCCAGATCTGACAGATGCATGCTGGGAGTCAGGCTCTCAGGGGGGCAGAAGGCTCTCCTCAATGAGAGGTTAGAGGGGTGGGGGGAGGGGGTGCTGGACACTGGCCCTGCCGAATTGGCTGGCTTGAGACTCCGGGCCGGGCATGGCTGCTTCTCCACGTCAACAAGCGCCAGGGAGACACAGAACAAAGTCCAGCTCACAGAGGCCAACAGCGTGCAGACATGGTGGCAGGCCCGCAAAGGACAGGGCACCCGCCAGGCCCGGGCTGGCTCCAGAGGCCTGTGAGGACTGATGGCCTGGCTTCCACCAGCAGAAGCCACCTGCTGGAAGAGCTGGGCCAACCCGGAGGCTGGAGTCAGTAGGCCTAGAGCCATGAGGGTGAGGAGGCTGGCAAAACAAAAACCAAACTCATTGAGGTCCAGTCAGTCCTGACTCATAGCGACCCAAGGCGGTATCTCTATGGAAGTAGATTGCCCAACCTGCCTTCTGAGGAGTGGCTGGTGGGTTTGAACCACCAGCCTTCTGGTTAGCAGTCAAGTGCCTTAGGCACTACACCACCAGAGCTCTTATCGCAAGGGCTGATGGGAGGCGTCACTAGGAGCTGAGCTCCTACAGCTGTCTCCAAGGCTGGCCACAGCCTGGTGGCCTTGGGGGCAGGGCCAGAGAGAGGGAGACCCCCGTCTCAGAAATGCCCCCTCGCTCTGGAGTCTAAGAACCTGGAGGCCTGCGGAGACCTAGCTGCCACCCTGCTCGCAGTACCTGTGAGCTGCCCCACCCCTACACAGCATGGACCCCCAGCCCAAAAGACCAGTCTCCTTTCGTCACAGGAAACACGAACCAGGGCCCTATCTTTGTGCGGCCACGTGTGGCGCCCAAAGACACACTCAACTGTGAAATGAAGGCAGTGGACGAGAGGTCGTGTGGTACTGCTCCCCCGTGACCATACGCCAGGCAGGCCCCGGGGCCAGAAAGGCAGACTGGCTGGGGCTGGGGCTGGAGGCAGGGAGCAGGCCGTCCTGAAAGTTGCTGCAGGGACAACAGAGGGGTCCCAGTGATGGAGGGGGGCAGGGAGGGGCCGGAGGGGCCCAATGAGGAAAGAGGTTCTGTGCTGGGAACTGGGAAAGACTTGGGGGGGGGGCTTGAGCAAGCTCGTCTCAGGCCTTGAGGGGCTGGGCGTCAGGGCACCTGGGAGCGAGGCATGATGGGACAGAGGCCCAGCCAGAGGTCATTCTTGTCAAACAGCAGGTAACACCCACTAGGACGCCAGCCGTTAGCCAGGGGAGTGGAGTGGAGAGGGACCTTATGCTGCGGCTGCCCATGCCACCCCCAGACACCCCCACACCGTGCCACAGACCCAGCTCCAGCCCTTCCGCTCAGGATGGGACCACACTGCCTCCCACCAAGTGGGGCCATGGGCCAGGTCGGGGCTCACTCTACAGCATCTGGAGATGACTGTGTCTCAGGTGCTACATCAGCGACACCGCTCCAGTCACCTTTGAGTTCTGATTCTCCTCTTCGCCCCCCACCCCGTCTCCACGCCCTTCTGAGTGTAGGGGCGGGCACTGGACAAGAGGGCTCCCCCAGGCCAAAGAGGCTGCCAAAAAGGCCAGGCACACGGCCCACGTGGCTGTGATGACAAGAGGCAAATTGGATCCACTCGGAAACGACCAAAAAAGATCAAACCCGGGGTCAGTGGTCCATGAGGCCAAGTTTTCTGCAGCTGCCGGTGAGGACTGACTTGTCCTTGGCCGCCCACTGGGATCTCCCAGTGCGTCAGGCATTCACACAAGGCCCCTATGGTGAGGGAAGATGAGGCGGGGGCATCACGGGCCCCCAGCCTAACCTGTGGCCTCTCCACACGCTCAGGGGAGCCCCCACTTCCACCAGAGCCTCACTTCCACTTGGAAACCGCCCACCCACCCCAGACCACCCTTTTCCCAGAAACACATACACTTGAACTTGGTGTTCTCGCCTGGAGAGAGCCTGAGGAAGAGCGAGGGGTCCCAGCCAACCAGGCACAAGACCCGGTCTATCTAGCACACAGAGCTCTGGATGAGTGGCGCCCATCACCTCTTCTCCCGCCGGGGCACCGAGGGTGGAACCAGCCCTTCACTGTCAAGACTCAGGGGCCTCGGCTCCCAGCACCCCCACAGTGCTGGCACGGTGCCCACTTGAAGGAGCCAATGCTGGGAGCCCGCAGCACCCCTGGCAACAGGCCTGGGTAAGCACTTTGTCAGCTCCAACGCCCCCAGGTGTGGGCAAGCTGGGCTTGGCTGCCGCTCTCGGAACCAGCACCTTCACTGTCCCACAGGGCGGGCTTCCCCTTGAAGGGCTTCCAGAACCTTCTTACCCAACCACGAAGGGCAGCGCTGGAAACAAGGCCGAACTTTTCTGTTAGTGCTGTAGAGGGCTGGGTGCCCCTAGGGGAAAGCGCAGTGCCAGCTGTGTGGGGGCGCGCTCTGGTGGCACAGTGCCTAAGACCGCTGACCGCTAACCGGACCGGGAGAGGTTCAAACCCCCAGGCGATCCTTCCGGAAAGGTTTGAGCCTTGCAAACTCTCTGAGACCGGGTGGTTATGAGTCGTTACGACTTGACGGCGGTCGGGTTTTTCCGGTTTGCAGCTTCTGCTCGGGCGGGGAGAATGGGAGGGAAGGCTGGGCACAGAGGCTCCCGGGGCAGCCCGGCCCTGACCCCAGGGCCCGCCCAGATCCCTTCCCAAGCCAGTGAAGCGCACACAGCGTGGTCTCTGAACCGTTTATTTCTGGGGATCGCGAGGGGTGCAGGCTGGGGGGGGGGGCACGGCCACTGCAGCCGGCGCGGCCCTCAGGCGAAGGTGGAGCTGTTCCAGCCCACGTTGGCCGCGTTCATGTCGTAGTAGTTGATGTAGACCCTGCGGAGCGGAGAGCTCAGCGCCGCGTCCCCCGCGCGCCCCCGGCCCCCCGACCCCCCGGCCTCCCGGGCCCCCGAACCCCCGGCACCTGTCTGGGCTGACGCGCAGGCGCTCGGCCAGGAGCCCGCACAGCAGCTTGCTGTAGGCGCGGTTCTGCGCGCCGCCGATCTTGCCGATGCTGTGCAGGCTGCAGAGCGCGCACGGCTCACTGGAGCCGCCGAAAGCCATGAGCTGGTCCGGGACCACGTGCACCGCGATGTACTGCGGGGGGCGGAGCAGGTCAGCTGCAGGGCCGCCATGGGCCCCGGGCGCCGCGCCCTCCCGGCCCCCAGCCCCCGGAGCCTCAGCCCGCGTCCGCTAGCCCCAGCCCGGGGCCCCCGGCGCGCGTGCACCCCCTCGCGCCCCCTCCCGGCCGACCTGCGCCGGCTTGCCGGTGGCCTGCGCCAGCTGTTGGGTGAGCTCGGAGAGAAGCCCGTCGGGCACGGACGCGCGGGGCACGTTGGTGTTCACGACGAACATCGGCATGATGGCGGAACGATGGCGGAGCGAACCGGAGCAGAAGAAAAACGCGTGCTACACCCGCAAGCCAGGAACCCGGGCTACGTGACCGCCGCTGCGTGCCCCCCGCCCCGCCCC
>NW_006922716.1:251975-260941 GCF_000298275.1 Orycteropus afer afer | reverse complement strand
GCCGGAGCCACGCCGCGACTGAGGAGGGCGCTGTTGGCAGGACGAGGGCTCTTTGTCCCCAGGGCTCTCGGCCGCAAGCCAAGTGCCACCGCCCCGCGCGCGTGCATGGGTGTGCTGTGGGTTGGGGGCCTCTACAGGGGTCTCCCACTCCCAGGGAGCGCCTGGTGGGTGCAGATGCGGAGTAAATGCCGAATGAACGCATGAGTGATCGGACAGAGCCGGCTCCGCAGGAAGAGGGGCGCCTGGGTTAGGGTCTTGACCGTGCGCTGGCCCGGTGAACCTGCAGGCGCAGCCGCCGCTGGGCACAGGGCCCATTGCAAGGGGCCACCTGGAGCCACGCCCGTTTTGCCCCGTGACCATCTGTACCTACGCCTCGGCCTGGCCCTGAAGTTTTTCTGTGCCCAGGATGGTAACCCTGCCACACCCATGGCACTCTCAGCCTGACCCCCACCTCCAGTGTGTCGTGTTCAGGACGCCCGAGCCACAGGCAGGGCTTTTCCGCCCCAGCCCCATTGCGGCCTGCCTTGTCCAGCCCTGACTTCTCCCGGACCCCGTGACACCCACCACTTCAGTCTAAGCCAGCAGGTCGTCAACGCTGGGGCCTGGTCTGCGCCTCCGGGTGGGAGGGGTCTAGGTCCCCACCCCCTGGCAGCAGATCGGGCCCTGTGACTTGCTCTGCCCGGTTGCTGGTGACCCGAAGGAATGTGAGCAACTTTGGGCAGAAAGTTCGGGAGCCAGGCCTGGTGGGCCCGGTTCCCCACTGTGACGGTGGACTGCTAGGGAGCAGCCTCGCGGGCCCCAGTGCTGTGAGTCCCCTTTGCTGGTCTCCCTGGAGCCTGCTACTTCCCACCACTGGCGGGGAAATCACGTTCTCTGGCCTTCAGGGCCCTGCTACCCTTTGGACCTCAGCGCAAGCCCTCACAGCCTCCGCAGACCAGCCAGCCTCTGCCCGGTGCTTGGCTCCGCACATGCTGTTCCCTCTACTCTGCCCCCTGACTCCTTGGTCCGGGATATTCCTGACACCTACTCAGCCAGCTCCTGTTGACATGGTCAGGGTCCCACCTAGCCTGGCCATCTGTAATCACGTGTGCCCTAGAGAAGGAGCTACCCCAGCTCTGGGGGGGCGGGGGGTGGCTAGCCTAGCCTCCCTACTCCCACCCCACAGGAACAAGCATAGGGCCCAGCATGGGCCTGCCTTCCAGCTCCTTGGCCCAGGTGGACACAGTGCCCCCTAGAGGCCAAAGAGGGTACTGCAGAGAACGAGAAACCCAGACCCAAAGTTGCACACTCAATGCCAAGTGTAAGAACTCACCAAGTTTATTATTGAGCCAACAAACACATAAAATCAGAACACAAAAGCAGTCCAGACAAAGTGCTAGTGGACATATTCATCTGGGAGCCAAGCTGCAGCTCTCCTACCAACAAAACCCCACCCCATTGATATGACTCATCCAGACAAGGTGGGGCAGAGTGGAACTGCCCCCGTTTCCAAGGCTGTCAGTCTTCACAGAAGCAAAGCTCAAACTACACCCACTGCTGTGGAGTCCATTCTGACCCACAGCGCCCCTAGAGGACAGAGTGGAACTGCACCACAGGGTGTCCCAGGCTGTCAATCTTCACAGAAGCAAAGCCCAAACCACACCCACTGCTGCGCAGTCAATTCTGGCCCACAGCTCCCCTAGAGGACAGAGTGGAACTGCCTCAGAGGTTGTCTTATCTGCCCTACAACACTCAACTTTCAGGAAGCAGTCGGCAGTATCCACTGCGCTAGGGGAAAAAAGACTCCAGAGTCAAACAGGTTCAGTGGAGACCTGTTTATTAAGCCTTGGACAGGACAAAGACAAAACAAAGCTCTGATGTAGGATGAGGGAAACCATCAACATGTGCACAGTGCAGAAGCTGAATGCAGTCCTCTGACTGACAGTGATGGGGCTGATTATATAGGACAGAGAACAGAGGGAATCATCACAGGATCATGATTGGTGGGAGGTCCATCCATCACTGTCACAGGCGGGACTACAGAAGGGGGAAAGGACCGTGATTGGGGCACATGCACAAATGCAGATTAACAAGGGTTACAGGATTGGTTCTGGGGCTTGACCACCTGACCACATGGTGGTCAGGGTATGACTCCTGACCATGCAGTCCTGACTCATACCCACAAGGTGGCTACAAGACAATCCCAGGACAAACTTTATTAAACTGGACATCCTGTGGCTATCTTCAGTAAATCATTAAGGTCACACCGAGGCAGGTCCCCTAGATCTTTGCATCAGCATCACCCACTTTCAACCACACTCTTCCTGAGGGCAAGCTGTCCCTCCCTGGGTCTGATGTTATGATTGGCTAGTTTGGCCACTCTGTCAGGCTCAAAAGGAGGCCTCCTAGAGGCAGAGGGCTCTCGGACTGCTGGTTGAGGAAGATGTGCTGCTGAAAGAGACACGCGTGCCTGAGAGACACGTGCTGCTGGAAAAGAGATGCAAGAGACGCACATTGCTGAGCGAGACGAGGGACACGCACTGCTGGGAGAGAGACTGTGAGAGACTGTTGGCTGAGAGATGGTGGGCTGGGAGAGAGAGACTGAGCGTTCTTCCTGAACTTGAATTGTAGCCTGGTGCTTCCCTAATAAACCCCGTAATCTGTGAGTTCTGTGTGGCCATTGCAGCGAATTATTGAACCCAGGAGAGAGGTGGTGGGTGCTTTGGGAGGAACAGTTGGTGAAAGGGCTGGAGGGAGGCAGCATGTCTGGCCTTGCAGGAATAGGCCTTGGGTTACCGATGGTGATTCTGTCTTCCTCTCGTGTGGTTAGAGGAGGTCAGAAGATGTGGCCTCCTTACCTTTTTAGCAGCAGTTTTATTCATGAAGACCAAGAATTAGGGACAACCCAAATGAAGGCCAAGAATTAGGGACAACCCAAATGTCCAACAGCAGGTCCCTGGGTAAAGCAGTTACGGTGCAAGGAAATACTACTCAACATATACCAAGTGTATACAAAGGAATATGTACTGATACACACAACAACATGTAAGAATTTCAAGAACTTCATCCTGAGTTTTAAGAAGCCAGACACAAAAGTGTATACACTGTAATTCCATTAAGTCTCTCTCCCTCTCCCTCTCTCCCTCTCTCTCTCTCTCTCTGTTTCAGAAGAGGCCAGGACTGGGGGTGCCTTCTTGACTGCAGAGGGATGGGAGGGAGCTTTCGGGGTGATGACACTGTTCTACCTCGTTTCACGTGGGGGCTTCATGAACACAGACATTGTCCAAACTCATCAAATACATATTTTAAATTGATACATTTTATTGTAGGCAAATTATTCCTGGATACAGTTGATATGTCAAAAATCAGCTCCTCAGCAATCCCCTGACGAGGTCAGGCCCCCAGCGTCCACGCCCCTCGCACCCTGCGTTTTTCTCCACCCTGAGTCTGTACCTGCAGCTCTCTATTAAGGTGACGCAGTGCAGGGGATTGCTGGGTATGGCTTTTCTAGCCACAGTCTTTGTAACTTCCACCAGATCACTAGGTGGGACCATGCAAAGAAGGTGTATAGAAGTCTGAATTGGGGATTGGTTAGTTTTGTCACTACCAGGCTTAAAATGATTAGATGCGGCAAGGGGGAATCTCACTGCCATCAAGAGACAAGGGTGGAGGTGAAGTGGAGCGCGTCCTTGGACCCGAGATCCCTGTGCTGGACCTCCTTGGCAGAGACGCCTGGCAGAGAGAGATGAACTGCAGAGAGACACCCCGACAGAGAGATGGCGGCAGTGGAACCAAGAGGCAGAAGCCATAGGGGCCGGCTTACCTGGCCTGTAGAGGTAGAGGCCAGGCCGAGAGACCAAGGACCAGAGAGGGGTGTCAGAGGGCACACTGTCCTGATTGAAGACTTGCCTCCTGAGCACATTCCTGAGCCTGTTACTTGCCTAACAAACCCCATAATCGTGAGTATGGGTGGCTATTGCAACAAATTATGGAACCCAAAAGAGAAGCAGTGAGCGCCGTGGGAGGGACGACTGGAGTCCGAGTTGGTAAAAGACTGGAGGGTGGCAGCATGTCTGGCCTCATAGGAATCAGCCCTGGGCTGCTGATGGCGACTCTGTTTCCTGCTTGTGAAGTCAGAGGAGGGCAGGAGATGTGGCCTCTACGCCCTGCTTGCTGGCGGCCATGTATCTCCTGTCAGCTGCTTCCCTCTAGGTGACAAGCACCTGGGATGCTTCTCCCTGGCTCACCCCTAGTTGCTAAGCACCTGGCAGCAGGCCTGCATGCAGCAGGTGCTCCATAAATGCTCACTAAGCCAATGGATGCAGGTGTGAGTGAGAGGAGAGGCCATGGCCCTCAGGAAACAAAGGAATGGGTAGCAGTGGGTGGGATGTGGCCACCCGCACCCTGGGCTGGGGCGAGCTGCTGGGTTACAGCTCTGTGGACTGAATGACCTCTGGGTCCCTCCACCCAGGCCCGTGGGTCCGGCCGGGGAAGTTGAGTCTGTCCAGTTCCTCAGAGATCTGCAGGAAGGTCTTGCCTTTGGTCTCAGGAAGGAAGAAGGCCGTGTAGGTGGCCCCACAGACGCAGATGAGGACGAAGGGGACATAGAGGAAGCAGGACAGGCCCTCCTGTGGGGCAAAGGAGACCCCAGTCAGGTGTGGCCTGAGCCCGCCCCACCCTGAAGGCCCCCTGCCAGGTTGTGATGAAGGTCGTGTTCCACCTTGCTCAGGTAAGACCCATCCCCACCCATCTTGGTCTCCTCCCTGCTGACAAGGATGGGCCAGACAGGGTCAGGGAGAGGTGGGCCTACCATGACAAAGGGGAAGCCCAGCCCCACCAGGAAGAGCGTAGACCACAGGAGCGCCCCGCAGACCACGTAGGCAGCAGGCCGGGCAGTCTGGTCAAACAGCTCAGTGGCCAGGATCCCCGTCACTCCAGCTGGAAGAGGGGAGGGGCGAGGGGTGGGGACCAGACCCGGCCACCCTGCCAGGGGCCTCGACAAAGGTAACAGTACATACACACCCACCCGTCACCCACCCACCTGCCCACCGCGCCTTCAGTGAGGCCCCCACTCACCGGGGCCGATGCCAAAGCTGAGGATGAAGGCAAAGATGCAGGACATGGCCAGGTACGGCGCCCAGGGGCAGGAGGTCTGAGTCACAGGTACAGGGGGTGGTGAGGCAGGACGCCCAGGGGAAGGCGCTCTGTGTCACGGGGGGTGGGGGGGTGGGTGAGGCAGGACACCCCAGGGAAGAGGCCCTGTGTCACAGGGGGTGGGTGGTGAGGCAGGACACCCTGGGAAAGGAGCTCTGGGTTGGGGACAGTGAGGTAGGGTACCTCATGGGAGGGGCCTTGTCTCATGGGGATGAGGTAGGGTACCCCATGGAAGGGGCCCTGTGTCACAGATCATAGGGGGTGGTGAGGTAGGACACCCCATGGAAGGAGCTCTGGGTTGGGGGGACTGAGGTAGGGCATCCAGGGAAACAGGCTGTGTCACAGGGAGTGGTGAGGCAGAGGACAGGCTGCCGGCCACATCCCTGTGCCCCCCCCCAGCTACCTGCAGGCACAGGGCCACTGTGAAGATGCCCCCCCAGCAGGCCATGAGGCAGTAGCCCCCCGTCAGCAGCACCCGCCGGCCCACTCTCTCGATCACCACACACTGTAAGAGAAGGAGCCCTCTCTGTCACCGACCCGTGGGGCAGCCCCGGGCCCCTTGGGGAGGGTCCTGTCAGGAAGCTGGGAAGGGGCGGGGGCATTGGTTGTTCAGGCGATTGGGACGTTGTTAATTTCTTACAGGATCTCACCCATCACTCAAGCTATCCATTTCCTTACCCAACACAGCAGCGTGGGAGCTCAGGAACAAGCAGGTGCTCACTAAACTGACCAAATTTTAACAGCGTGCCCTGGAGCGGGGAACGGTTTACTGCCCTAGGAGTGCCAGTGAGGACCTGAGGGTCCCTGCGGGAGCCAGGGCACCCCACGGGGCAGGGACAGTCGAGGGTTGGCCCTGAGCTTGCCGTAGCTGCTCACCAAGTAGCATTCCTAAGGCTGCAGTCACCTGCGTGGCAACGCATGGTGTCATGCCCCCCATAGGCCTCCTGCCATACTGGACCCTACAGAATCCTCATCAGGGTTTATTACCAACTTCAGTCTTAGTGCACCTGATAGGGTGGTAAATTGCTTCAAAGTAATATTTCTCAGATTATATGAATAATAACAAAATTGTTTTGTAAAATCTTCCTGCACTCACGGGGGGAGGTAACCACAGGGAGGAAGTGGGCAGAGAGCTGTTACATCGTGGGGAATGGCAGTCAATGTTGTGAAACAAAATGGGTATGAACTACTGTGTGGAAAATGAATTTGCTCTGTCGACTTTCACCCAAATGACAATTAAAAAAAAAGAAAGAAAACCTTTACACTGAATTCCAACATTGTTAGTTACAGCATTATTAGTAGCTGAGCGGAAGCCTTTTTGATTTCTCTTCTTTTCCTTAATCAGGAACTCTGGTGATGTAATCCCTAAGGCATCTGACTGCTAACCAGACGGCTGGCGGTTCAAACCCACTAGCCACTCCTGGGACGGAAGGTTGGGCAAATCTACTTCCATAGTGATACCGCCTCAGAAACCCAAGGAGGGGTCACTATGAGTCGGATCCAACTCGATGGCAATGAGTTTGGTTTTTTCCTTTTGCTTTTTCCTTAATTACTACTAAATTCTCAAAAACAGTTATTGGAATAGGTTCACGAGTATTAACTGCCACAATACCATAGCTTAAACATTAGAAAATTTGACAAAATCAGTGACTATACCGTGGGAAGAAAAACAGCAGTGCACGCTTGCAGCACGCATGCGGACGAAACCACGTAACCGGAAGCCAGTGTAACCGGGGAAATGGCCGCTCAGGTGGAAGCACACGACCAGGTTCAAGAAGGAAACGAGCCCGGCCTATTGGCCCTCTGGGTATATGATCCCTGCAAGCTAAAACCAAAACCAAACTCACTGCTGCTGAGTCAGATCCGACTCACAGCGACCCCTCCTTGGGTTTCCGAGGCAGGATCGCTCCGGAAGTACACTGCGGAACCTTCCTTCCGAGGAGTGGCTGGTGGGTTTGAACCGCCAGCCTCCTGGTGAGCAGTCAAGTGCCTTAGGCACTGCGCCCCCGGAGCTCCCACCTGCAAGCTAGGCTCACAAATTATGCTTTTGTCGCTGCAACTAATGACAGGGATATTTTTGTTGTTACTGCTATTTTTTGAAATTTTTATTTGTGATTTGGGTATAAGTTTACAGACAGGGATACTTTTAATCAAATAAATACATAAATCAGTACATTTCTGCTGGAACACAGTACAGAACTCTATGGACGGTCGTTTCCGTGTCCCCCCCTCACCGTGTCGCCCAGCGCGGGCCGCACCCCTCCACAGCCCCGGTGACCCGCACTGACGGCCGGCCAGGCCGACTCACGCTGACAACAGCCGCCAACAGCTCGCAGCTCCCAGTCCCGACGATGGCGTACTGGACCCTGTCCTCAGGCACGCCGGCCTGCCGGAACACCGAGGAGGCGTAGGCGTACACCTGCAGAGGCGAGGCAGGGCCTGCTCAGGAGCCCAGGTCCTCCGGCTGCCTGCCACCTCCCATGGCTCCCAGCTGCCCAGAGAGCAGCGCCCGGGCCGCGGCGGCCTCACCGAGTCATTGCCACACAGCTCCATGGCACTGCCCAGCACCACCAGGCTGGCCACCTGCCTCCGCAGTCCAGGGTCCCGGAACAGCTCCCATGGGCGCCGCGCCCGCTGGCCCCGGCAGGCGGCTCGCTCAGCCGCCAGCTCCTGCAGCTCGGCCACCACGTCCCCGCTGCCCCGCAGCCGCCGCAGGGCTAAGCACAGAGAGGACAGAGGCCACGGCTGCTGACCCCCGCGTCCTCCAGCCCCTCTGGACTCTCAGTGAGCCCCCCCAGCTCCACTCTATCCCAGGGCCACCCCGTCATTTCACATGACTGTTGGGAGTGTGACAAGACCTTAACCAGGGGTTCTATTTAGGTCCAACAATGGGTCTCTCCTCATCCAGAGCAAAGAAGAATGAAGAAAAACAAAGATGCATGGAAACATAGTCCAAGGGGACTGGTAGACCATGCGATCCTCAGCCTATAGGACCATGAGACCAGAAGAACTAGATGGTGCCCGGCCACCACTGTCAACCACTGAGGGAGGGGATCGGTGCAGGACATCCTGGATAGAGGGGAGAACAATGTGGAACAAAACTCAAAATCATAAAAAACACCAGTTTTGCTGGTCTGATAGAGCCTACTGAGACCCCTGAGACTATGGCCCCTAGTCACCCCTCAGGTCGGGAACTGAACTCACTCCTGTGGCTTCCAGCCGGACAACAGACAGGCATATGGGGTGAACATTTACATCAGGTAGGTACACTCCTTGGCGCGATCAATCGTGGGAGAACAGAAGGGCAGTGTTTGCACAGGGAGACAGCTCAGGGGGCGGGAGTGCATGGGAGGGAAGGACACAGGGAAGAGGTAACCACGGGGAGGAAGCGGGAAGAGAGCTGTTGCACTGTGGGGAATTGCAGTCAATGTCATGAAATAAAATGTGTATGAACTGCTGTGTGGAAAATGAATCTGCTCTGTCCACTTTCACCCACATCACGATAAAAATTAAAAATAACAAATTTTGGGATTTTGCAGGCACATCAGACAGAACACGACTGTCTCTGGTAGATCCCTGTCTCCAGTCCACTCCCCCCCCGGGCCCACCCCTTTCTATGTGAGTTTGCAGTTCTCTCCCCACTCCCAAGGTGGGCACGGGCGGGCTTGTGCTTACTCACTGATCTGCACTGAACACTTTCCCTTGTTACCTTCCCGAGAGGGACCGGGTCTCCGGGAGCAAGGGAAGCACGGGCATAGCACAGAGTAGCAGGCCGGAAGAGCAGGAGAAAGGGGTAAAACCCAGGAAGCCAAAGAGAAGAGCAATCAGCCAAA
>NW_006922716.1:230545-234063 GCF_000298275.1 Orycteropus afer afer | reverse complement strand
TGGAGCGATCAATCATGGGAGAACAGAAGGGCAGTGTTTGCACAGGGAGACAGCTGGGGGGGAGGGCAGGAATGCATAGGAAAGGAGGACACAGGGAAGAGGTGACCACAGGAAGGAAATGGGAAGAGAGCTGTTACCTGCTGGGGAGTTGCAGTTAATGTCACGACACAAAATGTGTATGAACTGCTGTGTGGAAAATGAATCTGCTCTGTCAACTTGCATCCAAATCACAATGAAAATTTAAACAAAGAAAGACCCCTTATGCTGGATGCCGTGACGCGCCTGAGGCACATGGAATTGTTGATGCCCTGCAACCAGGACTCCAAGCACGAAGCCGGCCTGCAGCAGAGACCTCTGCAGGAGCCTTGCTGTGTGGGACCAGCAATCTCCCACCGTGAGGGCACGACAACAACCACAGCGTCACCCAGCGCCACTGAACAATGTGTGCAGAAACTTTTAACGGGAAACTAAGCTGCTGTGTCAACAACCTTCAACAAAAACACTGTAAGATCCAGGAAGACAGGTCCCTCTGGGTCCACCTTGGGTCACATGCCTACACATGACAAAAACAAAACAAAAGAAACAACGGCCAACTTATCTGTCAAGCTTTATAAACCCCCCCAAAAAAACAAACCTACTGCCATTGAGTTGATTCCGACTCCTAGTGAGCCCTTTGGGTTTCCAAGGCTATAAATGTTTACGGAAGCAGATTGCCCCATCTTCCTCCCAGGGAGCAGCTGCTGGGCTTGAACTGCTGACCCTCTGGTTAGCAGCCAAGTGCCTTGCGCACTGGGCCACCAGAGTTCCTTTTGTCATGCTTTACAGACCCTTCAAGCAATACACAGAAGGCTTCAGGTAAAGCACCGAGGGCTCGCGCCGCTCCAATGGAGGGTGGACGTGCATAGCAAGCGAGTTAAAGATCTACGTGATCTAATTTATAACCCACATGTGGAGGTTAGAGTGGTGTGTCATCTTGGCTGGCCTGGTTGAGTGGCTGGGCAGCTGGTGGGAGTTACTCCCCATGATGAGGCTGGCAATCAGCTCCACGGTGGGGTCTACCACAAGCAGCTCAGTAGCTGCTTTAGGGACGTGGTCTGCTTCCCATTTATAAGCAGCAGCTTTGGGAACAGTCTCTAGGTCATGGCACACCTAACCCTGCATGTAGCCAAGTCACTGTTCAGCCATGCTCTGCCATGCTCTGCCGACCTTGGGACTTTTAATGGACTTGAGTTAATGACCTGTCGCGTGGTTGGTAACATCGGGACTGTGCCTTATTACTTGTCAACCTTGGGCGTGTCAGCCTCAGCAGCCAGCAGCTGAGTGAAGAAATGCCTCTAGTTCTGGTGGAACCCCTGAGACTATGGCCCCCAGCTGCCCTTCAGGTCTGCAATTGAACCCACACCTGTGGCTTCCAGCCAAGCAAAAGACAGGCATATGAGCTGAACATTTCCCTGAGGTAGAGACATGCCTCGGAGGGAACAATCATGGGAGGAAGAGGGCTGTGTGTGCACAGGGAGGCAGCTCAGGGGGCAGGAGTGCATGGAGGGAAGGACACAGGGAAGAGGTGACTGTTGGGAGGAAGTGGGAGGGGAGCTGGTGCATTGGAGTAAACTGCAGTCAATGTCGTGAGACAATGTGGGTATGAACCGCTGTGTGGAAAGTGAATTTGCTCTGTAAACTTTCACCCAAATCACAATTAGGAAAAAAATACGCCTTTAGCTCCAGTGGGCCAGGAGCAGGAGGCAGAGCTGAAGCCCAAGTCGAGGGGCTTTCACCCAGCCCCTAGCGCCTGGCACTTTGAACTCAGATTTAAAGCCTCCAAACTGTAAGACAATAAACTCCTGTTTGTTAAGGTATCCCATTGTGGTATATTCCCACCAGAGTGGCACTAGGGAACCAGAACACTGTAAACAAGCCGCAGACTAAAGGTGGCCAGGAAACCAGCACAGGACAGACTCGAGCTCCCTGAGCCGAGACACCTAGTTCAGAAAACAGAAAAGACAAGGTGACCCAGGCACAGTTTTGAGTTTGGTCCCAAATGTTTGGTCGTGTTGTCAGCAGGCCCAGTCCCTGGAGAAGGACGTCAGGCTTGGTGAGGTGGAGGCTCAGCGAAGCAGGGGAGCCCCTCAACGAGACGGATGGACACAGCGGCCGCAGCGCTGGGCTCGGGCACAGCCAGGACCGTGCGGCTGGCCCAGGACGGGCAGGGTTTCGTTCCGCTGGACAAGGGGTTGCTGTGCGTCGGAGCCGACTCGACGGGCCCTGACAACAACAATCACCCTTTTGCTTCTCTGTTTTTACTTTAACCAATCACAACATGGAAGGTATTTACTCCCGGGATGTGCTCCAGTGACTGAAAGGGCACATTGACCGGACCTGACTCACAGTTACCAGCACTTGTCAAAATTGTACGAAAACACCTACTTACTCTGCTTCTTGGATCTCGGTCTGTCCATTACCAACTTCCCTTTCGTCCCTTCTGTTGTTCTGCTAACTCCCAATGACAAGTCTCTCTCTCTCTCTCTCTCTCTCTCTCTCTTTTTATTCTGATTTGGGTGAAAGTTTACAGAGTAAATTCACTTTCTATACAGCAGTTCACACACACACACACACACACACACAGTCTCATGACATTGACTGCAATTTACCACATTGCAACAGCTCCCCTCCCACTTCCTCCCGATAGTTACCTCTTCCCTGTGTCCATCCCACCATGCCCTCCTGCCCCCTGAGCTGTCTCCCTGTGCATAAGCAGCCCTTCTTTCTCCCATGATCATTCTCTCCAAGGAGCGTATCTACCTCAGGTAAATGTTCAACTCCTATGCCTGTCTTTTGTTTGGCTGGAAGCTACAGGCGTGGGTTCAATTCCAGACCTGAAGGGCAGCTAGGAGCCATAGTCTCAGTGGTTCCACCAGGCTCTATCAGACCAGCAAACCTGGTTCCCCCCACCCCCCTTTATTTGATGCCAGTGACAAGTCTCTTTTCCTGCAGAAGGCTTTGGTGACAACTTGCTTCCCATGACACCAGGAGGTCACCTCAGTAAGAGAAGGAGGGCGGCTGTTCATGGAATGAAGGCCGCCACTGTCAGCCCCATCATGCAAATGGCCTTAGAATCCAATAACCTACTAAAGACTCTACAAGCTGAACCACGAAGCCCACTAAAGAGGAAGGCTTGGGGTCACCCCAGTGGGCAAAGCGCCTCAACCAGATGAAGTGTTGACCTGGGACAAGAGGGAAACCCAAGGATGGAAGCCACAACTACAAGCAACAGCTTTGGGCCCAGTTGCGAGACCAAGGAGGGAACCCCTCTACCGGGATTTTCCACCTGTTCTGGAAATCAATTCACTGCTTTCCTTTTCCTTAATTAATCCTGTCCTACTCTTTATTCTTCTTTTCTCCTCCTATAAAAAAAAAAACAAAAATCAAACCCATTGCTGTCAAGTCGATTCTGACCCACAGCGCCCCTAGAGGACAGAGTGGAACTGCCCACAGGGTCTCCAAGGCTGTCAATCTTCACA
>NW_006922716.1:225791-230300 GCF_000298275.1 Orycteropus afer afer | reverse complement strand
AAGCCCAAACCACACCCACTGCTGTGAAGTCAATTCTGACCCACAGCGCCCCTAGAGGACAGAGTGGAACTGCCCACAGGGTCTCCCAGGCTGTCAATCTTCACTGAAGCAAAGCCCAAACCACACCCACTGCCGGGGAGTTGATTCCAACTGTCCCTGGGGAACAGAGTGGAACTGCCCATCAAGCACAGATTCAGTGCTCCTACCTAACTTTCTTCAATTATCCCATATACCACACTGTATGTATTCACCATTTCCTGAGTGAGAACACTCGAAGCATTGCCTCACCACAGCCACCAGGGGCAGTATAAGGGAGGTATTCTTAGGAGCTCCGGTGGTGCAATGGTTAAGGCATTGGGCTGCTAACCAGAAGGCTGGTGGTTGGAATCCACCAGCCACTCTGCAGAAGAAAGATGAGGCAGTCGGCTTCTATAAAGATTACAGCCTTGGGGACCCTGTGGGGCAGTTCCACTCTGTCCTCTAGGGGTGCTGTGGGTCAGAATGGACTCCAGGCAGTGGGTGTGGTTTGGGCTTTGCTTCCGTGACGACTGACAGCCTGGGAGACCCTGTGGGCAGTTCCACTCTGTCCTCTAGGGGCGCTGTGGGTCAGAATCCACTCCAGGGCAAGAGCACTGGGTTGGGTAACATAAACAGTTAAGCACTTGGCTACTAACCAGAAGGTTCCTGGTTCGAATCAATGCAGAGGCACCTTGGCAGAAAGCCTGGCAGTCTACTTTTCGGCCACTGAAAATCCACCGCAGCAGCTCTGGTCTGCACACATGGTGTCACCATGAGTCGGAATTGACTCAACAGTAGGTTCCTTTGTTTCATTAAGTCACACGGCACTTGTTGGCAGACATGGAACTAGAAACCAGAAGTCCCTCTCAGAGCACAGGCAGCTTTCCCTACTAATCCGTTTGGAAATGTGACTGTCTCATGGTGGCCATCCAGGCAGAGTAAGAGCTGGGTGGGGAGCCAATCTGGGCCTGGAGCCTGGTGGGTATGTTCCTCCTCCCACGCCCCTCCGCCTGCAGACCGGGTGCCCCCATCACGGGCATGCAGGGGGTCCGCAGGAAGCACTTACCTTCCCAGCATGACGGCCAGGGGTCCTGCAAGTAGGGCCCCACAGAGGCCCCCCAGGGAGAACAGAGACACGATGAGCGACCACACTAGCAGAACCCCGTGGTCGGGCAGTGGCTTGCCAGTCCGCGCCTGCCAGGTGGCATTGGTGAAGTCCTGAATGTGCTGGGGGCAAAGATGAGGACAGTCAGCCCCCCAGAGAGGGGGCGCCACAGACAGGCTCCCCTCCCGCAGGGCTCAGGAACAAACTCGCCCGAGTGCCCACTGCAAGCAGGGCCCTGTCTGGCTTCTTCCACACATAGCACCACCCTCAGCCAAATGCAGGGCTCTGTGCTGGCCCCCCGGCCTTGCATCACCCCGCCCGCCCTGCTTTGGTCCTGGAGGCTGATTTCACAAGCTTCACTGAGGTCCCTTGCTGAGTGGCTTTGCTGGACTTGGCCAATGGCAACCACAAGCAGCACATCCAAGGACTCAGAGAAGGAAGAGGGGTGTTGGTTCTCCCAGCTCCCTCCTGGCTGTGACCCTCAACCAAGGGTCACCGTTCCTCTTAAGGACAGTCCTTTCCTAAACCAAAGCCGCATGGCAACCATTAGTCCAAGAGACTAGTGGACAATACGAACTCAGCCTATGACCATGAGACCAGAAGAACTAGATGGTGCCTGGCTCCCACAGTCAACCACTCAGGGGCGGATCAGTGCAGGAGATCCCGGATGGAGTAGGGGAACAATGTGGAACAAAACTCAAAATCATTTATAAAAAAAAAAGGGCCAGGTTTGCTAGTCTGATGGAGCCTGGTGGACCCCCTGAGACTATGGCCCCTAGGTGCCCTTCAGGTCTGGAATTGAACCCATTCCCACGGCTTCCAGCCAAACAACAGACAGGCATATGGGGTGAACACTGACTTCAGGTAGATACACTCCTTGGAGCAATCAGTCACGGGAGATCAGAAGGGCAGTGTTTGCTCAGGGAGACAGCTCAGGGGGTGGGAGTGCATGGAGGGAAGGACACAGGGAAGAGGTAACTATGGGGAGGAAGTGGGAGGGGAGCTGTTACCTGGTGGGGAATTGCAGTCAATGTCATGAAACAAAATGTGTGTGAGGTGCTGTATGGAAAATGAATTTGCTCTGTCAACTTTTACCCAAATCATAACAAAAATTTTTTTTAAAAAAAGTACGGCTCTTTCCTTCTGGGTTCCATAATTACTTCTTCTCTTCGTCTCTTTGGGAACTGGAGGTGTGAACACCACCAGTGTAACCAGGTCTGCCTCACTGCCTCCTCCCTGGTCCTGTGTTCTCAGGCTCCCTGCGTGGCGCAGAGGGGAGCGCTCTCCGCTGCTGACCCAAAGGTGGGCGGTGGGCCCCACCCCGAGGCGCCTCCGAAGCCTGGTGAACCACTTCTGAGAAAATCAGGCAGCTGCACCGACCCGTGGGGTCACCACGAGTCAGGATCAGTTGGTGGGAAGTCAGCGCCCCACTCGGTGCTTTGTGACGCTCTGTTCTCTGGCATCTAAGCCTGCTAGCTGTCTCCTGAGAGTGGTGTCTGTTGTTTTGGGACCCTGTCTGAAACAAGCCCTCGTTTCTGACGGAGACACATTGGTCGCAACATGAGGTGCTTTACGTGGCCTTCTGCCTCGGTTCTTTGCATAAACCGCTTGGGAGACTTGGACCCTGAATCCTAAGATGCCGCCTTCACCCTCGTGCTCTGGTGAAGCTCCGCGGGGCCCTCCCCGAGAGCTGTCCACGCTAGATGGTCTGTCACGTTCACCCAGGGAGGAGCCTGTCTCCACCGGCAGGAAACGTTCCTTTCATCTGAGACCTAACTTGACATCTCATGGGCTTGTGACTCTCTCAAAATGATTGGCTGGACCTCAATCTTGCAAGGGATTGGTCAACTAAGTACTCCAACGTTGTCGTTGTGCGCCATGGAGCTGATCCCAACTCATGGTGGTGGTGTCAGGTGCCATCGAGTTGGCTCTGACTCACAGCGACCCCACGTACAACAGAACAAAACACTGCCTGGGCCTGGGCCAGCCTCACAATCCTTGCTACACCTCAGCCCTCTGCTGCAGCCACCACGTCAGTCCACCTCGTTGAGGGCCTTCCCATTTTTCTCTGACCCTCCACTTCACCAAGCATGACATCCTTCTCCAGGGAATGGTCCCTTCTGACAACGTGACCAAAGAAGGTGAGAAGTCTGACTGCTCTCACTTCCAAGGAGCATTCCGGCTGCACTTCTTCCAGGACAGATCTGTTAGTTCTTTTAGCAGTCCATGGTACTCTCAGCATTCTTCGCCAGCACCACAACTCAAAAGCATCAACTCTTCTTCGGTCTTCCTTATTCACTGTCCAGCTCTCACATGCTTATGAGTTGACTGAAAATACCATGGTTTGGGTCAGGTGCACCTTAGTCTTCAAACCTGCTGCAAAAGCCCCCTTTAAAGTGCTAAAGAGCAAAGATGTCTCTTTGAAGACTAAGGCGCACCTATCCCAAGCCATGGTGTTTTCCAACCCATAGAGACCACAGATCACAGACATGAAGTGCCCCACAGGGTTTTCCAGGCTGTAATTCCCCTTACTCCAGGCTTTTGTGTGTGGGGGTGTGTGTGTGTGTGGTGAAAACATACACAAGACATTCCCCAAGAAAGCCACTTCCCTGTTGACAGCTCGAGGACACTGATGACATCTTTCATGTCGTGGCACCATTACTGCCATAGTTTTCCACAACATCCCACCACCATCAGCATCAACTCAGGCTGTAGGCTTTACGGGGGCAGCAGTCAGCAGGTCTTTCCCCCCACGGAGCTGCTGGTGGGTTTGGATCACCAACGTTTTGGCTGGCGGCCAAGTGTTTAAACCATGGCACCAACCGGGATGGCTGGCAAATCCACCCAGTGAGGCTGACTGAGTCATGGTGCAGCAAAGGGATTGGGGGAGGGGGTTCGCGGTCCTGCTGGGAGGGCGTGGTAGTTCAGGCTGGGCTGGGCCTGCTTCTGAGTGGCTGGGCAGCTGGATCGAGTGATTCCCCGGGATGAGCCTGGTCGTCAGCTCCACGGTGGGATCCATTGGAGCAGGTGAGCAGCTGCCTGAGGGATGTGGGCTGCTTCCAGCATCTAAGGAGACGCTTTGGCAACGGTCCGGAGCTTTGTGGCGCACGTGGACCCCGCACGTAGCTGAGTCTTCATCTCAATGCCCTACCACATTGTCTGCCAATCTGAAAACTGTTAATGGACTTGGATTAGTGGCCTGCATGTTGTCTGCTAATCTGGGAACTGTGCCGTTTGACTTGTCGACCTTGGGTTTGTCAGCCTCAGCAGCCAGCAGCTGCCTGAGTTAGGAGAAACTTCCCACTTCCGTGGGCCGGGAGCAAGAGGCAGAGCTGAAGCCTAAGGCTGAGGGGCCTTTACCCAGCCCCCAGAGCTGGCACTTTGAA
>NW_006922716.1:224642-225326 GCF_000298275.1 Orycteropus afer afer | reverse complement strand
GCTGAGACCTGTCCTGTTGGAAGCCGTCCTGCTGGAAGGCGCAAGGGACAAGCTCTCCACCTCAGAGGAGCCTTCCAAACCTCACCTCCGTGCCTCCTGATCCTGATCCCAAGTGTTCCTGTCCTCCCACATTGATCCTGATCCTGAGCTGCAACTGCTTCTCTAACACACCCCACGACAGTGAGTGCGGTCTTGAGTTCTGTGTGGCCCTCCGATGAATGATCACACCCAGAAGAGAAGCAGAGAGAGCCGTGGACGCGATGGCTGGCATCAGCGATGGTGAAGAAGGTGGAGAGACGACATATGTCTGACCCCACCTCACAGGAACCAGCCCTGTGTGACCCAGATTCTTCTCCCTCAAGGATTTGACCCTCTGTTGTGCTAGATGACAGTTTCACGTTGTCCACTGTTAAGACTGGGAATTAGGCCCAGGGCGGTGAGATGCCACAGACCAGGGCTGCACCCAGGTGAGTGGGACTCCATACCCCACCCTCTGGCAGGTGCCCCTTCAGGTGAGGGAACAGAAGCCAGCGTGAGGTAGGGAGAGCTCAAGTATGGAACAGAAACTGCCAGGCCACATTCCTTTGTAATATTACCTTAGTCCTAAAAAACCAAACTCACTACCATTGAGTCCATTCTGACTCATAGCAACCCCCTCTGGGTTTCCGAGGCTGTAAATCTTTA
>NW_006922716.1:221235-224012 GCF_000298275.1 Orycteropus afer afer | reverse complement strand
TTCTTTCTCACCAGAAGACAAGACCCCATTTGGGTTTCCCAGGGCCCCCTCCTGTAACAAGTGGAACAGTTTCAGGGGAACACCAGGACCCTCCCCTTGGTCAGAGAGGACATGTCCGTGTTGGATGGTCTCGGGCCTCCCAACAAGGTGTGAGGAAGGGCAGTGGCTTCCACTGTCGGTGGTTCTCCGTGTGCCCTGCCTCCCTGGTGCCGCTCTGACAGGAATGTACCACAGATGGGACAGCCTTAACACACAGGAGTTTATTCTTACAGTTGGAGGCTTTAAGTCCAAGTTCAAAGTGCCGGCCTCTAGGGGCTGGGTGAAAGCCCCTCCACCTTGGGGTCCAGCTCTGCCTCCAGCCTCCGGCTGGAGCGGGAGGCGTTTCTTCACTCAGACAGATGCTAGCTGCCAAGGCTGAGAAGCCCCAAGGTTGACAAGTCAAAAGGCACAGTCCCGATGTTACCAAACCACAGGGCAGGCCATTAACTTAAGTCCACTGTAAGTCCCAAGGTCGGCAGAGCATAGCAGGCTACTGAGCAACGACACAGCTACATGCAGGGTCCAAGCTTGCCATAGGCTAGAAACCATTCTCAAAACTTCTCCTTATATACAGGAAACAGACCACATACCTAAAGGCAGCTACTCAGCTGCTTGTGCTAGTTGACTGCCAGTCTCATCATGGGGAATAACTATCACCAGCTGCCCAGCCACTCAGCCAGGCCCAGCCAAGCTGACACACAACATCACTACCACACCCTGTTCATGGCAGCTTGGGCATCACCTGACAGCCCAGCGCCCAGCAGGCCACTCTGGGACCAGCCCACATACACAACCTTGGGTGGAACCCACAAAAGTGACTCAAGAAAGGCCTATGTGCAGAGGCTGGGATGGGCCAGGGGAGGCCTGCCCTGAGGGTGGTGTGTGTGCGTGTGTGTGTGCAATGTGTGTATGTGGGCTGGGATGGTGCAGGGGAGGCCCGGCCTGAGGGTGCCCTACCGCCAAGGACTCTCTCCAGCCTGTGGGTCTGCACTAAGCGGTCACCGGAGCACTTGTTCAAAGGATGAATAAACAGATGCGCGCCGCCAGCCTGGACCGCCCTTTCTGAATCCCTTCCTTTCATCCTTTTTCAGGGGCTGGGTGGAGACTACAGTTTCTGCCCCGCACACACTCCCACCCCCCATCTTCCGCTGGTACACTTCCCTTTAGGGGACATTCTCTCCCACTTGCAATGACCACGGACCCAGTGGTCACCTGACCCAGACCTGGCCAATCGTTAGACTCCATCCTCTGGCCACGGTTGGTCTAGGGGTGGGCATGTGATCTAAAGCAGCCAATCAGATTCTTCCCTGAGTTTTCAGTGGGAGCTAACAGGGAAGACTTGTTTGGGGCACTCAGCTGGCAGGAAATGAACTTGGGGACAGCAACTCATTTGCCCACTGGGTAGAGGATGGGGTGAGATGGGGGGAGAGTCACCTGTCCTGTCCTGGGGCCTGATTCCTGCAGCTCTGCCCAAACATCCACCCCAGCTAGCGACAGGCACATGTCTCCGACAGAAGCCAGTTCTGGTCGTTTTGTACCATTGTGACCAAAGAGGAATGCTTCCACAGGCACTCACTGTACACTGGCCAGGCTAGTGCCAGGGGGCCCAAGATGACTCAGCCACCGAGAGACCTCGGCAGCAGAGACGGGGCAAACTAACCCACACACGACCTGCAGGGATGGTGGCCACCCCACAGCTGCAGTACAGATACTCCCATTTGCTAGAGGAAGGCTCAAGGAAGGCTTCACAAGTCGGAACTGACTTGATGGCAGTGGGTTTGGTTTTCTGGTTTATGAAGAGCTTCTGCAGGTGGGGCCAAGGGAGCTTGCCATGGCTTAGTGGAAGGATGGAGTCTTGAGTGTCTGTGGAACTGCACTTAACCTGCCTGGGTAGCAGGGTTGGGGCGTGAAGGTGGGAGACAGGTGGACAGGTGATCCCAGGAGGCCTGGAACTCAGGTGAGTGAGTCTGTCTATAGTCCTCCAGGTACTGGGGAGCCCCTGTCTCTGAGCAGAGGAGTGGCTGGCTCAGATGGAGGGGACTTAGGAGGGGAGAAGTGGGGGGCAGGGAGCCACTGGTCAGATGGGGCCTGAAGGAGGGCTAGGGCAGAGACAGTGCCGGAAACGGCTGAATTCCTGAGGCAGTTAGAAAGGCTGTGGTATCTGCTGTAAGTGGGGAAGAATCAAGACCACCCCCAGGTTCCTGGGTGGGTGGCAGAGTCATTGCTGAAATCGAGGACAAAGGACATGAGGGGTTGCAAAGGATACACAGCCTGCCTGGAACCTGCTAGCTGCCCCGGTGGAGGAGGACTTGGGGGACAAAGTGCCCCCGAGTGGACGCTTGGCTGCAGCCCTGCAGTGGGCAGCTGTCAGTCCCCACTCAGCCGGTGACAGTGGGCATGGAGGGTACCTACCAAGGTCGGGGCGTTGATGATGGAGAGGTTGTAGCCAAACTGAAAAGTCCCTCCAATGCCGGCTGCACAGATGGTCAGCAGCAGGACCCTGCCCTGAACCTGAGGGGAGAGGGGGACACGGAGTGACCGACGACATCGTCCACTGCCCTTCTCCGTCTGGAAAGCACAGTGCACAGCAGTGCAATTTCTTGGAACCAGGAAATGACTTCTCCCCTTCCCAGATGAGGAAACAAGCCCAAAGGGGAGGAGTTACCCAGGTAATAATACCTGGCATACAGCAGAATCCAGACCTCTGCCCTGAGCCTAGAGCTCCACCCCCTGAGCCT
>NW_006922716.1:218936-220150 GCF_000298275.1 Orycteropus afer afer | reverse complement strand
AACAACAACAACAACAACAAACTTCAGTTAAAGATTAGAGACCAGGTCAACAGGGCTGGGGGTTTGCCTCTGATCCCCCGTTGCCTCTGGGGGCGTGCCTGGCGGCAGGAAGACCCCAGGGCGATGCGGAGTTATCGCGTGGGATGCTCTACCGGGCTCCTGCGGAGCCGCGGACGTAACCCCGTGTGACTCCTGCAACCTGGCCCGGACCCACGCGCCAGTGCTGGACGTGCACACTTGCTTGTGCTCATCCGAGCCCAGCACCTAACGAGCACACGGTATTTAGCTACGTGTGACGCCTTCACTAAGCCTTCCTGGGCGACTGCGCCTGTGCGCAACCCTGCCTCTGAAACGCCTGCGCCAGGTGGCATTTGTAGTTCAGGCCTTTCCAGGTCGCAGGCGGGCAAGAGCGCGCGGACAGTTCCGCAACATTCGGAGACCCCGGACGCTCTGGCCATGCCAGCCACTCGCTCTGAGTGCCACGAGATGCGCCCCCTGCTCCCCGAGAGCCCGCCATTAGCCAGCGGGTGGGGCGCATGCGCACAGAGGTACGGGTAGCCCGGTAACTCCGAGAGAAGCGGAAGAAAGCAGCGCACGCGCCTTGAGCGCTTGAGAGGCGCAAACCAGTCAACGGCGGAAGCAGACGCGTAAGCGCAGTGGGTGCTGCGTGAACACCAGCGAGAGGAAAGCTCGCGGCTTCGGGCTGGACGTCCGGCTGGATACTCACGCAGGCGCAGTAGCGCGCGGAGGATGGCTGGGGGGAGGGGGGGCAGACGCAGGCGCACAGCGTGCTAAAGGGGACAAATGATGAGCTGGGACGTTGCGAGCCCGTCACCTGCGCCCGTAGTCCTGTGGGAGGCTCCAGGTCATCCTCCATCCGCCCTTTCCGGAGCGCTGAGGCCGAAATGCCACTCACTCCTGAGCCGGCCAGCGGACCGGAAAAGGCTCTGGCCCGAGGTCATCCCGGCCAGTCCCCTGCAGCAGCCTCCGCAGCGCCCAGCGGACGGCGGGGACGCTACTTCGCGACTCCTCGCCCACCGCTCGCACCGCCGCCTTTGCAGGGAATCCCAGCCTCGGCCCCCAGGCATCCCGCCGCCTCCCCCACCTCCCTGCTCGCGGCATCCCCCACCCACCCGGCGTCCTGCGCCCATGCCTGCACCCACAGTCTCCCCGACTTTTCCCCGGAGGAGAAAGTGCAGAGGCGGACTCACCAG
>NW_006922716.1:192251-193340 GCF_000298275.1 Orycteropus afer afer | reverse complement strand
GCTGCTGGCTGCTGAGGCTGAGAAGCTCAAGGTTGACAAGTAAAAGGGCACAGTCCGGATGTTACTGAACCACATAGCAGGCCATTAATTCAAGTCCACTGTAAGTCCCACGGTCAGGAGAGTATGGCAAGCAAGCTGCTGAGCAATGACATGGCTACATGCAGGGCCCAGGTGTGCCATAGGCTAGAGACCTTTCCCCGAGGTTCCCCTTACACACAGGAAGCAGACCACATCCCTAAGGCAGCTACTCAGCTGCTCACAGTAGATTCCACATTGGAGCTGATGAGCAGTCTCATCATGGGGAGTAACTACACCCAGCTGCCCAGCCACTCCGCCAGGCCCAGCCCAGCTGACACACAAACTGAACTACCGCAGTGATAAATGGAATCACCTCCATCTCGAGAGCTGCTAGGCGCAGCCAATCAGTGGGAAGGGAGCTAGGAGCAGCCAATCAGTGGGAAGGGAGCTAGGAGCAGCCAATCAGTGGGAAGGGAGCTTTCTCGGGGGTGTGGCCTGCTTCCACTGCGTACGTGGACCTCACGGCAGAGCTCTCTGGAGTTTGCTCCATCTGGATTCTGCCTCTGACTCACCATCACTGACCCCGGTTCCTGGACCCGAGCCAGCAGCCTGCCGTCTGACCTGCTGATGTTGGGTCTGTCAGCCTCTGCAGCCAGCGGCCTGCCGTCCTGCTCGCTGATCTTGGATTGTTGCCTTTGCAGCCGTGAGCCAGCAGCCTGCCGTCTGACCTGCTGATGTTGGGTCTGTCAGCCTCTGCAGCCAGCGGCCTGCTGTCCTGCTCGCTGATCTTGGATTGTTGCCTTTGCAGCCGTGAGCCAGCAGCCTGCCGTCTGACTTACATCAGCTCCTGCAGCTATGGAAGTCAGGAGACGCCTCCAACTTGACATGTGACCCACGGACTTGAGACTTGCCCGCCTGCACGACAGTGTGAGCCATTTCCTCGAGACAAATCACTCTCTCTATTATATGTGTGTGTGTGTATAAGAGCTCTGGTGGCGTAGTGCCTAAGGCATTTGACTGCTGACCAGGAGGCTGGCGGTTCAAACCCACCAGCCCCTCCTACAAGGAAGG
>NW_006922716.1:186519-191165 GCF_000298275.1 Orycteropus afer afer | reverse complement strand
CTGTCATCTTTATGGAAGTCTTGGCTGTCACCTGTCATCTTTATGGAACTGTCTTGGCTGTCACCTGTCATCTTTATGGAACTGTCTTGGCTGTCACCTGTCATCTTTATGGAAGCACATTGCCAGATCTTTCTTCTGCAGGACTGCTGAGCCGGTTCAAGATGCCAGCCTCTCAGTTAGCAGTTAGTGCACCATCCGAGAGCCTCACTCACAAGCACACGGGCCTTATTCCTGTGGGTCACACTTTGCACCTGAGTCCTGGGAGACCCCATGTCCCCTCCCTCACCCTCATGCTGCCGAAGGAGTCCCTGAGCGCAGGCAGGCCTAGGTGGCGGGCAGGAAACGGCTCTGCAGAGTCCGTTCCTCCTCCATTCTCATTAAGCAGCGTTCACCCAGGGGTGGGACACGGTGGCCTTGAAGGCGCAGCTAGCAGGCCTATCTCCCCTCCCCCAGTAAATCGTGTACCCCTGTTGATCCATCCCTGCCTCCTCCCCCGACTGTGGTGCATAGAACCTTCAGTATGCAGCAGGTTGTTTGTCGGACCCGAGTCTTAACAACTCTTCCTTGGATTTCCGAGGCAGTATCACTATGGAAGTAGCCTTCCTTCCGAGGAGTGGCTGGTGGTTTGAACCACCAGCTTTCTGGTTAGCAGTCAAGTACCTTAGGCACTACCCTCCCCGAGCTCCCATGGACATGGTGGAGACCAGTTCTTTCAACCTGCCTGTTCTGCAGAGTGGGAGGGATGCTGAGGTCCACAGGGTTGAGGAGAGGACAGGTCCCACTGCCAGCCATGAAGCTGCAGTTCCAGCCTGGGGTCCCGGTCCCTGTCCCCACTTGAGCCCGTCTGTGCCAGCACCACAAAGGGGCAGTGACGAGGGCAGGGAGGGGAAGGGCCTGGGAAGACGGTCCGGGTGGCCAGAGAGGGCTTTCCTGGGGTCATTGTGTCCCCACCGCACCCCCAGCTAAGCCTGTGCAAAACCCGCTGTTGGTCCTACTCCCGGACCTGGCCCTCACCACGTCTCTGCTGGGCAGGCCGGGCGCCTGGGCATCACCTGGCCCTTCTGTCTCACCCCACTGCCAGTGCACGGCCTCCTCCTGGCTTCAGCCTCGACCCACTCTCTCCCTCTCCCCACTTGCAGTCTGGCCCGCATTCTTTTGTGTGTGTGTTTGTGTGTGTGATTTGGGTGAAAGTTGACAGAGCAAATCCATTGTCCATCAGCAGTTCATACACATTTTGTTCATGGCGTCGACTGCAATTTCCCACAATGCAACAGCTCTCTTCCCACTTCCTCCCCATAGTTACCTCTTCCCTGTGTCCTTCCCTGCCGTGCACTCCTGCCCCCCCGAGCTGTCTCCCTGAGCAAACACTGCCCTTCTATTCTCCTGTGACTGATCGCTCCAAGGAGTGTACCTACCTGATGTCAATGTTCACCCCCTATGCCTGTCTGTTGTTTGGCTGGAAGCCATGGGAGTGAGTTCAGTTCCAGACCTGAAGGGAAACCAGGGGGAAGCCACAGTTGGGGGTCTCACCAGGCTCTATCAGACCTGGTCTTTTTCGTGAGTTTGAGTTTTGTTCCATATTGTTCCCTCACTCCATCCAGGATCCCCCACATTGATCCCTCTGAGTGGTTGCCAGTGGTAGCCGGGCACCGTCTAGTTCTTCTGGTCTCAGGGTCATGGAGGCTGAGGTTCACATGGCCCACTAGTCCCCTGGACTCACTGTTCCCGTGCGTCCTTGGTTTTCTTCATTCTTCTTTGCTCTGGACGAGGAGAGACCCATCATTGCACCTACATGGCTGCTTGCAGGCTTTTCAGACCCCCGTCATTCCCCGCCATAGCAGGATATGCAACAGCGTCATGAACCTGTTGTGTCTGGCACGCACCCTTGCCCCTTCCTTCTCCAAACAGCTGCTGTGTGATCATGCCCCTTCCTGCTTCCAACCCTCGCTGGCTCCCCACTGCCCTCACATAGACCGCACCCTCGGCCCGGCCCCCAGACCCCCGGTGGCCACACGTCGCCCCCAGTTGCCCTCCTTGCCTTGCACCCTGCATGTCACCCCAGGCAGGGCCTTGCACAGGCTGCTCTGGGTCCTGGCTTAGTTCAGGCCTCCCCGTCGTCTCTGCTCTCCGCCCCACACAGCCTCTCCCCCGCCCACCCAGCACCCTGCTTATTCCTGGGAAGTCCTGATTCTGCTACCAAGTTCAAGGGCCCAAGCTGCAGCTGCCTCCTCTGTGGCCAGGGCCGGAAGCAGCCCAGCTGTGGTTCCCCGTCATAACAGATGCTGCCTCAAGGTTCCCTATTTGGTGCCCAAAATACCCCACAGCCGGAGCCCCATTTGGCCCACCTACTGCGGCTGGGGGCTGGGGGCCCTCATGCTGGGAAGGGGTGGGTACTATGTCACATTCCCTGAGGAAAGAGCACTCCCGCCCCCAATGGGGAGGTGCTCAGGGCTGGCAAGGGGCTGCATGTTGTCAAAAGGAAAACGCAAATGGAATCCGGAATCCTGAGTGCACCAGGGACGAAAACTCTCACTCAGCCTCTGAACCTCAGGGTCTTGGAAATACAACACCGTTAAAAATGAAGTGCTTAGGGCTCAGTAGGTGAAGTGCAATGTCTCCCAGGGAGGGCTCCCTGGAGGAGGAGACATGTCCACCAAACTCCCTTCTCCACCCCCACCCCGGCCTTTATTTATTTATTTTGTTGCTTGTCTATTGTTTGGGTGCCTAAGGCATCTGACTGCTCACCAGAAGGCTGGCAGTTCAAACCCACCAGCCACTCCTCTGGAGGAAGGCTGAGCAATCTACTTCCGTAGCGATCCTCGGAAACCCAAGAAGGGGTTGCTATGAGTCAGGTCTGGCTCAAAGGTACATAACAACGACCATTGTTTGGGTGGAAGCTCTGGTGGCGTAGTGCCTGAGGCACCGGACTGCCAACCAGAAGGAAGACGGACAATCTACTTCCATGGTGACACCACCTCGGAAACCCTGTGAGTCGGAGTCCACTCAACAGCAGTGTTTTCTTTTGTTTTATTGTCTGTGTGTAAGTTGAGCCCCGGGGTTGAGTTCAGTTCCCAGCTTGAAGGGTGACTAAGGGCCATAGGCTTGGCAGTTCCCCAGTCCCCATCACACCAGGAAGCCTGGTCTTTTTTTTTTTAATGATTTTGAGTTTGTCTCACCTTTTTCTCCCACTCTGTCCGGGACCTCCCACTGGGATGCCTTTCCCAGTGGTCCGCAGTGGAAGCCGGAGCACCATCCAATCCTTCCGGTCTCAGGATCACGGAGGCTGGGGTTCACGTGGTCTGTTAGCCCCTGGGACCAATTGTTTCCTTGTGTGTTTGATTGTCTCCACTTTTCTTTGCTCTGGACGAGGAGAGACCTAGAGTTCCCCCTTAGATGGCCGCTCACAAGCATTTAACAAAACATGAGGTTGGTAGGGGGAGAATGAAGGAGTGAGGGAGTGAATGAATGAATGGGTCAGAGCAGGGCAGTCCCTGGGGAGAGCCCCTGAGGCCACGGAGAGGAGAGGAAGGACCGGAAAGTCGTGGGGAAGCTTCCCATCCGCTTGGTGTTGAGGGGCTGAGGGGGTGGGAGGGTGGGGGTGACCTCAGGATTCTAGATTGTCACAGGGGGCTTGCTGGTGGGGGTCTCTCCTGGTGCATGGGGGTGAGATGAGGACAGGCTTGGTGGGCTCCAAGGGGCCGTCCTCGCAGGGAGCTGGGCTGAAACCCGTATGACAGTCACTACAGATTAGTAAGCACAAGGAAACCCATGCACACGCGTTTACTGCCTCGCCCCGGCCTTGGGGGGAAGGGTCTTCATCTCACACGGGACACAGGAGGCAGGCCCGGGGGCAGGTCTTGTCACTGCTGCCTGGGACAGATGACCGCGCGCCCTGCCTGTGCCCAGGCCCTGGCAGTGATGTGTGCGGCTCCTCTCCAGGACTCGGTTGTCTGGAGGGTCCTGGGAGGGGTGGACCCGGTGTTTCCAGACTGACCTTCTGGGCCCTCCCCCCATCGGGCCTCAGTTTCCCCTTCTGGGGATGGCCCCCACCCCCGCCTCCGATGAGAACCTCTGCAGTAGGACCCACATGCCGCCTGTCCCTGGTCCCTGGCCGGCTCCAGTGTGTCGGGAATGTATCAGAGCCCGCTTCCCGGCGCCAGCCTTATCCACAGCCTCATCAAAGGGGAGCTGGGGCACGTCCACAAAGCAGCCCCTCCCGTCAGCCGTCAGCCCCGGCCTGACCCCAGCGGAGGGCCAGCCAGCGCCTGGTGAGCACCTGGAGGCAGGAATGCCCCTCTTCCCTGCCGAGGGAAACCCGACCCTCCTGCTGCCTGGCGGGTGCCTGCCCTGGCGTCCGGCCCTCCCCCTGTGCCCACTGCTGTCCACTGTGGGCGTAGCCATGGCCCACAGTCTCCCAGGACTGCTGAGTGCCTTGTCCCTGGAGCTCTTTCCTGGCTCAGCTCCTGGTCCCTGGTCTCTCGGCTGCTTCAGCTGGCTGCCCTGTCTTCTCTCCCAGACCCAGGCCTGGCCCCTTCTCTTCTCTTCCCTCTTAAGGTATCTCGTGTAAATATCCAAACCACCCAATGAAACCCACTGCAGGGGAGTGGATTCCTGCAGCGCCCCTAGAGGACAGAGTGGAACTGCCC
>NW_006922716.1:176034-186244 GCF_000298275.1 Orycteropus afer afer | reverse complement strand
CACAGCGCCCCCAGAGGACAGAGTGGAACTTCCCCACAGGGTCTCCAAGGCTGCGATCTTTAGGGAAGCTGACTGTCTCATCTGTCGCCCATGGAGCCACTGGTAGGCTTGAACCACCAACCTCTTGGTGAGCAGCCAAGCACTTACCCACAGCTCCACCTCAGCCTCAGCAAGGCAGAATGGGGGTCTTCATCCCTCGCACCTCCACCCCAAGTGCTCCAGAGGCCACCCCAGACCTTCACCCTGCAGCCAAAACCACTAAGTCAGCCTGGACTCCTCTGCCACACTTTTGTCCAGTGTGTGGGCAAGACCCTCATCCCATCCCTTCCTGCCCTCCTGGCTGTTCCCTGTCGCAGACTCCTGCCCCTGGCATCCTCCGCTGCTCACTGACTGCCCTCTGGCCCGCCTGCTGTCTTAGGCCAACAGGACAGCCAATCAGACGTCATCTCCCACAGGGCAGCCAATCCGATGTCACCTCCTGAGATGAAAGGACTAACCGTGATACACGCACAATGGAATACTACACAGCCCTAAAGAGAAAGGCATCCTGCCATCTGCCGCCACGTAGATGAGCTCGGAAAACGTCACTCTGAGCAAAATCAGTTGCAAAAGGACATATGCTGTATGCTCTCACTTATGTGAAATAAATATACAGAAGCCAACGATTATTAGCGGTTCCCTCGGGTGGGAGGGAGGAGAGAGAGCAGTTTGCTTAGGGGGCATTGAGTTTATGTTAATGGTGGTGGAATGACTTGGACAGTGATGGTGGTAAACCCTGTCACTTTATTGTACATATAAGGAGCTCTGGTGGCGCAGTGGTTAAAGCATTTGGCTGCTAACCAAAAGGTTGGCCACTGGAACCCCACCCGGTCTGGGGGGGAAAGATAATGGTTAGGGCTAGGGTTAGAGCTTCCGTGAAGACTGACCGGCTTAGAAACCCTATTGGCAGCTCTGCTGTCCTCTAGGGGCGCTGTGAGCCGGAATCCACTCGATAGCAGTGGGTTTGGGATACTGTACGTGTAAAAACTGTTGGGATGGCCTATTTTATTATGTATATTTTCACCACACACACACACACACACACACAGACAAAAAGATGGCCATGAACTAGAATAAAATTTGCATTTCTGAAAAAAAGTAACTTCCTTACAGGTGCGCCCAGCACGCTGCTCTCTCCACCGCACCTGCGCCGTGTCGGCCAGCGCACCATCCTGAACGTAAAGGGCACCGTCTGCGGATGGCTGCCGTCTGCCCAGTATCTGGAGCAGCGCCCGCACACAGTGTACTCTCAACGCACGTTTGTTGAGTTCGTGAATGAATGAATGGGTGGGGTTTCTCCTCCCCAAGGTGAGCAGGCAAGTGGACACGCTTCTGCACGCCTCCTGGGCTAGGGTTCAGACGAGATCGTCCACGTTTCACTAAGAGAATTACATACCGGGTAGGGGACCGGCAGCAGCTGACCCTGAAGCAGCCCAGCACCGCTCCACCGCTCATCCCGTGGCCCCGCCCCTCCCGGCGCGCGCCCCGCCCTCTTCCTTTCGCCAATACCCGCGCTTATTTTAGCCCCGCCCCCGTGACGGCCCCGTGGGCCCTCGCTATTGGTCCCGCCTTAGAACACCGCGAAACTTCTGGCTCATCATTGGCCACGCGTTCTCCCGCGCCGGCGCCACAACAATCGCCACGTGCTCAACCGTGGAGCCGGCTCATTGGTCAACAGTCTCCAGATGGCCCCGCCCCTCTCCCCGCCTCCTACCCCATTGGCTACGAGGCCCAGGACCCCGCCTCCTAACCTGCGCATCCGACATGGATTGGCTGAAGGCCGGAGCTAGACGGGGCTCGGAGGCGGGTTAAAGAGTAGGCTACAGGTGCCATCACGCGTGCCTGAGAAAGCTCCATGGCGTGGCAGGGACTGGCAGCCGAATTCCTGCAGGTGCCGGCGGTGACGCGAGCCTACACCTCGGCTTGCGTGCTCACCACCGCCGCCGTGGTAAGCCACCTGGGGGTGAGGGGAGTGGGATGAGCGTCGCCAGGGTTACAGCCCAGGCGGGCGGGGCGAGTGGTGAAGACCCCGGCGGGCTCGGGTAGCGGCCGCCCGTGACGCGTCCTGTTTCTGCAGCAGCTGGATCTTCTCAGCCCCTTCCAGCTCTACTTCAACCCGCACCTCGTTTTCCGGAAGTTCCAGGTGAGGCTCCCCCGCCCGCGCGGCCGCGCCGCCCTCCCTCGCCCCACGCGCGCGGCCGCCCCTGACCGCCCGCCCCCTGCAGGTCTGGCGGCTCATCACCAGCTTCCTGTTCTTCGGGCCCCTGGGATTCAGCTTCTTCTTCAACATGCTCTTCGTGTATCCTGGGCGCGGGCCGGGTGGGCGGGGCGCGCAGGCGGGGGAACTGAGGCCCGCGCACTGCGCTTCCTATACCGAGGCTCAGCTTCCGCTACTGCCGTCTGTTGGAGGAGGGCTCGTTCCGCGGCCGCACGGCCGACTTCGTCTTCATGTTCCTCTTCGGCGGCGTCCTCATGACCGTATCCTTCCGCGTTCCCGGGCCCGCAGCCCCAGCCCGGGCCCGGCGAGGCAGTCTTTGCCCAGCCTGGCGTGCACTGAGCGGCCGACATGTGCCGGCTGAGCTCCGGGCGCCGGGGTGGATGCCCACGCCCCGCTGGGTGCACAGCTGCAGGGGGCGATGCGTCCTGCAAGCCGGCGGGCCCGAAGGGGCGCGGGCCGAGCCGGGCAGGACGCCTGGCCTGGGACCTGCGGGCCACGGGGTGTCGCCTTGGTGGGGGAGTGGCACTCGGGGCCAGTGAGGGGAGGGTGCACGAAGTCAGCCTGGGTGGCCAATGAGGGTGAGCGTCATGCCGGGACCAGCCCTCACCCCCGCCCCCCTCCTGGAAGACTGGAGGGGCCTCCCCGGGGCCCTGGACCCTTGACTCGGGCCCAGCTGCTGGGGCTCCTGGGGAGCCTGTTCTTCCCGGGCCAGGCCCTCATGGCCATGCTGGTTTACGTGTGGAGCCGCCGCAGCCCGCGTGTCAACGTCAACTTTTTTGGGCCCCTCACCTTCCAGGCGCCCTTCCTGCCCTGGGCACTTCTGGGCTTCTCCCTGCTGCTGGGCAACTCCATCCTCGTGGACCTGCTGGGTGAGCCATCGGGGTCCCCAGGGCCGGCCCCGACCTCGCCCGGCCCCACGGTGCCCCTGCCGCCATGCCGGCCGCCCGGTCCCACCCTCGGTCCTCGTGGACCTAATGGGACATGGGTCAGACATCTGTCCCCGCCAAGGGCTGGTCCCTCTCACCCTCAGTGGGCCAGTCCCTGACCCTCCGGGTGACTGGTGCCTGCGTGGGGGTGGGGGGTAGTGGACCAGGGCTCTCCCTCCCTGGCCCCAGCCCCTGTCACAGCCCTCCAACCGCCTGTGCCAGCTGAGCCCACGTCCTTGTGCCTGCCTCGAAGGTGGGCTTCCAGGTGAGGCTGCCTGCCTGGGGCAGGGTGACCTCAGCAGGCCCCGCCTCTCCCCCAGGGATCACGGTGGGCCACATCTACTATTTCCTGGAGGATGTGTTTCCCAACCAGCCGGGGGGCAAGAGGCTGCTGCTGACTCCCCACTTCCTGTGAGTGCTGGCAACACCCCCTTCCCTCCGCCAGACCCCCCCACTTCAGGGACGCTGGCAAAGCTCAGCTCAGCACGGACCCCCACAGGAAGCTGCTACTGGATGCCCGGGAGGAGGACCCCAACTACCTGCCCCTGCCCGAGGAGCAGCCAGGACCCCGCCTGCCACCCCCGCAGCAGTGAGCCCGAGCTGGCCTGGGGCGGCCCTGGAGGACGGCCCCCCACCTGCACACCCAGCTCGGACTGATCCTGGGACCAAACTGAATAAACGGTGACCTGCAGCCTCTCAGCCACGCGCTGGCTCCCTCAGCCCTGTCCTGTGCAGGGCACGTCCCACCCCGAGCTCTGCTCCGGCCCTGCCTGCTGCTCTGAGCCCAGCCCCAGGTGGTGGGGTGGGAATCACTGCTCAGGGCCGTCGGCCCAGCCCGCGACGCCTCGACGGGGCCTGGGCTCCCTCCTGGCCACGGGCCTGCCAGACTGCAGCAGCCGGGGCCCAGCTGGTGCCATGGCGGCAAGGTGGCTAAGGGCCTCACGGATCCTTTGCCCTCGTGGCCACGGAGCTCTGTGATGGGCGAGACCAACTGTGGGCAGACTTGGCCATGGCTGCCGCTTTGAGCTGAGGACCCCGTGTGGGCCCTGGCTGCCCTCCGCAGCGCGGGTCTCTCCTGCAGGGGGCCCCCAGTGGCTGCCTGATGGCTCCTCCCGGGTGGGAAGCAGCGCCGGAGTGGTCTCAGCCCTGCGCTGGCTTTAGAGCGTGCACGCGCCCAGCCTCACCAGTCAGCTCTGCCAGGCGCGGAGACCCACGTGGGCGAGCCGTCCTCATGTGCCTGCTCCTGTCCTGCTTCCAGCCAGGCTTTGGGGGTCACCAGAAGGAGAGTGGGGCGAGGGTACCCCCACAGGTCAGCATTGCTGGGCACAACCAGCCCGGGGTGGGGCAGGCAGTAGTGGCCGGCCCGTGCCAGGTGGGGCAGGGGGCCCTATCAAACCCTCAGGTGTACTGTGGGGGGTTGGCAGGTCGCCCTGCTGGGGGGAACCCCCCACGTGCCCTCCTGAAGGGCTCCAGCCTTGCAGACTAAGCATCAGGGTGCAGCACTCAGGGCCAGTGGGTGAGCCGTAGCTATGTCAGCACTCAGGGCCAGTGGGCGAGCCGTAGCTATGTCCCACGACTGAACGGAGCTGCTGGGGGGCACTGCCTGCCCGGCACCCCCCACCGGCCTCCTCCCTCTGCGGCGGCGGGTGGACGGGAAGCTGGAAGCCTGAGAACGGGGACACGTGCTGGGCCTGGCCTGCAGGGCTGAGAGGTGGGGCCTGGAGCCGTGACCTGAGGACCCGAGGCCACAGAGGGCAAGCCGCTTGAGCCAGGCCCGACAGCTGGCACCCCTTCTCACTATGCTGTCACCACTTGAAGAAAGGAAATATGATCGGTTGCTTTTTATTGAAAAAGTGTTGCCAGCCCTGCCTGGGCTGCTATAGAAAACGAAACATAACCCAGAACGAGGTCTCATCCTGACCCGAGACCCGAGGGGGTGGGGAGGGGACTCAGCAGGGGCCCTCTCGTGCTGCCCGGCTGCCCCGGGCTCTCCTCCGCGAAGGTGCTGGAAAGAGGCGGCGCCACCTGCCCAGCTGCTCCCGTGGGCACCGCGCCGAGGCGCTTACCAGGCCGGGGCCGTGTTGGCGAGACGCCGCATCCGCCTGGAGGAGAGGGTAGTGAGGGGGACAGCTCCCGGCCGGCTGGGTGCCCACCCACCCAAGACTCCAGGGCAGCTGGGCATAAGCAGCGCGGACAGGGCCGGAGCCCGTCAGCAGGTCCCCCGGACGCATCTACCGTCCGGCCTGGAAGCAGCTTCCTCCTCTCTCTCTCCCTCAGCTCTGCCAGCTGTCCAGGACTGAGAGCCGGCTCTGGGCTGGTCGGGCCAACCTCAGACTTGTCACCCAGGGGCCTAGCTCTGGCGCTCAGATCTCCTCCTCCTAGGGGAGGGGCACCTGCAAGGCTGGGGCACCTGGTGTTCCTGTCCCGAGCGGGGAGCTGGCCCCGCGCCCCGCCCCCCCGCCCCCCCGCTGCAGGGCACCTGGTGTTCCTGTCCTGGTCCCTTATCTTCTTCTCCATCTCGGCGTCTGTCAGCGTCTCCAGCAGTGGGCACCACTGGTCGGCATCGCCTGTGTTCCGGATGGCGATCTCCACCGTGGGCAGGGGGTTCTCACTGCGGGGAGAGGAGGAGAGGGCAGGGGCCGCTCCGCAGGGCCCTCTGTGCCCCCGCCTGCAGACGGAGAGCTGCCCGTGGCCTCTGTGGCCGGACTCCAGAGCAGCCCTCTCTGCACAGTGGCCTGCGGACACCCCAGCTCCAAGGCCACCATCCCGGGACCTCACGGGCCCCTGCAAATCACACTCCCGACTGGCCCCGCGTCGGCCCTAGCACTGTGCAGAGGGACCACCACCGACGGCAGCTTGGCTGGGCCGGGCTGGTGCTCACGGCACCACAGCTGGGAGGTGGCGCCCGACGGGGCAGGCGAGCAGGGCTGGCTGGTCCACTATGAGCCCAAGACGAGGTGCTGTCGGGGCTCACAAGCCAGGGGACTAGGAAGGGTGGTGGCGGCAGGAGGAGTCTGAGCCCCGCACCCCCAACGTTCTGCACTGCAGCCCCTCGGCCTGCTTCACGGGGCCCGGCCAACTCCTAGAAAGGACCCTGCCGGGTCAGAGCGCCGAACACCACAGAGCTGCGCTGGCCACGGTCCCTGACCGCACTGTGCCTGCGGGTGCCTCAGAGACCCAGCGGTCCCTGTGCCGAGAGCCGCCTGAGCACACCCCTGCTGTGGACAGAGCTCCCAGGCCGTGTGCACACCCTGGGGGGGGGGGGCAGGAGCACTGGGGCGCACGCCTGGGTGTCAGAGGGGCCCGGGGACCCCCCGTCAGCTCCAGCCTGGGGGCCAGAGCAGTTCTGGGGCTCAGAGCCCCCGCCCTGGCAGGCGGGCCTCAGGCCGGCCCCGACCCAGATCCTCTGTGGTTTGCCACACGACCGCCTGCCAGGCTCCTCCTGTGTCCTGAGGCCCAGGCCTGCCCTCGGCCTCGTCTGCCGGTCCCACAGGCAGGGGCACTGGAGGGAAGGAGGGCTGCCAGCCCCTGGTCGGGCTGCCTGGGGGCTCCACCTGCCCCATCTGTGAATTATCAGGACTTCTGAGGGCTACCGCGAGGAGCCACGTTCCACCCACTGAGACCCTTCCCACAGCCCCAAAGCCGGTCCCCGGCTGCGCCTGCTACACCGTCGGGCTGGGCTGACCTCCTGGCCAAGCCTCCAGCACGTGGCTGAGGCCGGCAGTGGGCTGGCGCCCCTCAGGGCACCCAGTGTGTGAGGCTCCGGCCCACCTCCTTCCGAAGCCCAGGCCGTCGGGTCCCACGAGGCCCCAGGCACCACTCGCCCACCCCCCTGGACACCGGGCCAGGCCCTGCCCCCGCCTCTCCAGCCAGCACCCACCCCCCTGGACACCGGGCCAGGCCCTGCCCCCGCCTCTCCAGCCAGCACCCACCCCCCTGGACACCGGGCCTGACCCTGCCCCCACATCTGCACAGCCCCAGGCCCCAAACGCCATCGTCACCCAGGCGCCGGCTGCCTTCCAGGCGGCAGAGATGAAAGGAGCCGTCCTGTGTAAACCAGTGCCTGGCCCCCCTCACCCCCTCAACTCGGGGGACCCCCGTGGGCTGGCTCTGCAGTAGGAGCCACCGCACCCAACCAGAGGCCCTGGCAGCTGGGAGCCACCTGGTGTCCCCTCCTCACGGCAGTGTCCAAACCACGCAGGGACTGTGGCCTGTGGGCAACCACGAGGTGCACGTTCCATGGGATCTCACTTCCACGAAGATGGACAGCCTTGGAGACCCTGTAGGACAGTTCCACCCTCCTCTAGGGGCTCTGTGGTCAGAATCGACTCCATGGCGCCAAGCAATCCAGAATATGTAAAGAACTCTACAACGCGACGCAAAGACACAAGCCAACTAACGGGCCAAGAACTTGAACAGATGTTTCTCTGGAGAAAACAGAACTGGCCACTAAGCACATGAAAAAGTTCCCATGATGTCACTGTTGTTGTTGTTATGTGCTGTCGAGTCGGACCTGACTCATAGTGACCCCCCTTGGGTTTCCAAGGCACTGTCACTGTGGAAGTAAGACTGCCCAACCTTCCTTCCGAGGAGTGGCTGGTTGAGTTTGAACCGCCAGCCTTCTGGTTAGCAGTCAAGTGCCTTAGGCACTGTTACCAGAGCTCCCATTAGTCACTAAGGGAAATGCAACAACAACAAAAACAAGAAATATGTCACATCACACACACGAGCGTGGCTATAATCCAAAAGCAGACGATACCAAGTGCTGCCAAGGTACGGAAAAACTGGATGAGGCATTTGGCTGCGGACCAGAGGGCCAGGGGCTCAAACCCACAGGAGGAAGGCTGGGCAATCTACTTCCCTAAAGATTTAAAAAGCCTCGGAAACCCAACGGGGTCACTATCAGAATCGACTCCGAGGCAGTGGGTTGGGTTTTGGTTTACACACTGCTGGGGGGCACGGGAGCTGGTTCATGCCTCGGGCCACACCACGTCACCCTGCCCCCGCTGCTGCCAGGTGCCCTGGGGTCAGCTGACTCGGCGACCTGTCCCATCCTGGAGGAGAGGCCGCCCACCGCCTGGTGCTGCACCAGCCTCGGAAGCCTTGCGCTGTTTGAGCCCGCTGCAGCCGCCAGGTCTGTCCGCCTCACTGAGAGCCCTCCCCTTTGCCCGACACTCCGCTTCACCAAGCGCGACATCCTCCTCCAGGACGGCTCCCCCCTGACTCACTGTGTGACGCGGCAATCCCAGTCCGTGGGAGACGCAAACGTGCGCTCACAGACACGTGCACACTCATGTTCCCGGCAGCACCAGTCACTATTCACGCCTGAGTCAAAGAGCGGGGGCACCCCAAACATCCATCAGCAGAAATGGAGAACGGAGCACGCTCCCGCCCTGCGGTGGACGTGCCCAGCCAGGAACAGAACAAAGTCCAGACGCATCCTGCGACGCGGGAAGCTGCAAGCGCACCGAGAGGACCGCAGACAGGAGGCTGCCCCGGCACGGGTCCTGCCCACGAACTGTGCACAGCAGGCAAACCCGTGGAGACCGGAAGTGCCGAGGGCGTCGGGGAGGGATGGAGTGACTGCTCACACCCACAGCAATGACCAGCTGCACACGGCGCCATCACTGGGGCGGGGCGGGGCGGCGGGGCCCCCAGCGCCCTGGAGCTGGGACTCATCCCCTGGGCACTAAGATGAGGGAGGCGTCCACCTGCAAACCCCGAGCTGAGGGCTCCCAGGGCAGCAGCGGGGGTGTGTCGGGAATGAACAAGGACCAGGCGGCTGGCTGGGTGCCCTGGAGTCAGAGCACGGTGCTGCCAGGCTGGTGGCAGAGGGAAGGATGCCAGGAGAACCTGCAAGTGGCCCAGGGGCCCCGATTCCAGAGGCCCGACCGTGGCGCTGGCAGCCACCCTGCAGTCAGGCAGAGTGTGGACACCCTGCGTCCAGCTGCTGGGAGCGAGACACACCCTCTGTGTCCGTGAGCCCGGAAAAGCAGCGTGTGGGCTCTGATTCGTGGCGGGCTGGGGAGAGGTGACCAGGCTAAGGGTCACCCCCAGGATCCGTGCAATGGCACGGCCTCGAAGGGCTGATGTCACCCTCATGGGCTCTCAGGCCACTGAACTGGGTGCTGGTCCAGAATGAACGGCGGCACCTGGCTCGCCGGCTGAGGGTTCAGCAGATACCCACTCCCCAGCCCGACCCCTCAGTCGGACGCCCACCCTGGCCCTGATCCACCAGCCCTAGTTCCCAGTCATCAGGTGGGCTGCCACGAGAGCGGCCGGACGCCCAGCCTGGCCCGGACCCACCACCCTAGCTGCCTGTGGGACGTCTGGACGAGATGAGTCACACCCCCGTGACTGAGCGTGCCAACCGCCAGGTCTGCCGAGGGCCCCGGTCTGGCCCCTGTGCCATCACACTGAGCTGCAGGCCCTGCCCAGGAGGATGACCACATCGGGGTGCTGACCGTGATGAGCCGCATGCGCCCTAACATCCCGTTTCACACAGCAATGCTCAGCAGCCCCTCACAAAGGGCCGAGCGCTCGGAGGTCAGGGCTGGACGTGCTAGCAGCACCCCTTAGCAGGCGCCCCGCCACAGGCAAACAAGGTGGGGAGCATCACCAGGGGCCACACTTGTGAGCTCAGCCTCCACCTGAGCGGCTCCCAGGCCCGGCCCTTCCTCAGCACCAAGGCCACGGCCTGAGGCCCTGTTCCCACTCCCCCCTCCTCAGTAGGGCTATGGGCAGGTCCCTGGGGGCCTGTCACTTCCCCATGCGGTGCTCCCCACACGTTCTCTGACCCCACAAATGAAGGGCAAGGTGAGAGACAGGTGAGGAAGACGCAGTGGCTTGGGAGGCCATGCCCCAGACAGAAGACGGGGCCCAGAAGCCAGACGGGGAAAAAAACCAGACAGGGCAGCAGGTGGAGGAAGCTAGAGGCCAGTGCAGGGCCGCTGCGGGCACAGACCACGAGCTGGGGTGCGGTGGGGCTGGAGGGGACAGAGGGCCTCGGGGTACACAGCAGGGATGG
>NW_006922716.1:174204-175449 GCF_000298275.1 Orycteropus afer afer | reverse complement strand
GGCACCTTGGGGGGGGTGGGACTGTGCAAAGAAGGGGTACAGGGGCCTAACATGGGCGCTGGTCAGTTCTGCCATTTTGGTAGGATTAAAACAAGCTGTCCCAGAGGCAGGAAGGGATCTCAGTGCCATCAAGAGACAAGAGCTGGAGTTGGAGCAGAGTGTGTCCTTGGACGTGGATCCCTGTGCTGGACGTCCTCAGAAGAGACAGTAGCAGCAGGACCAACAGACAAGCATGAGAGAGAGCGGAGGGCCTGCCAGACCGCAGAGCGAGAAAGCCGAGTGCCTTTGGGCAGGGGGCTTACTGGCGAAGTAGGGTGCATGTGGGTGCCCCTATGAGCAGAGCTAAAAGAGCTTTGTAACACTTGCCTGAGGAGGGCAAAGGCTAGGCCGAGAGGCTGCAGGCCTACGAGAAGCGAGCCTGAGGGCACAGCCGAGGGGAGACTGTCCTGATGGAAGAATTACATCCCGAGTGTGCTCCTGAACCGGAATTGTAGCCTGTTGCTTCCCTAATAAACCCCGTAGTCGTGAGTATTGTCTGAGTGCTCTGCGTGGCCATTCCAAGAAATTAGGAAACCCAGCAGAGCAGGAGTGGGCGCCGCGGGAGGGACAGCTGGTGGCAGAGGTGGCAGAGGGCTGAAGGGTGGCGGTGGCGGCCTGTCCGGCCTCACAGGCATCAGCCTTGGGCTGCTGACAGTGACTGTCTCCCCCTCGTGAGGCTGGAGATCAGAGGGTGCTGCCCCCACGTCCTCTCTGCAGAATGTGAGGGCCTCAAGCTCACGGTGACACTGAGCACTGAGCTCCACCCAAGATGGGAGCCCAGCTCAGCCCAGGTCTCTGACGGGGGAAGGGAGCAAGAAGCAGGAGCCCACTGGGCCTGTCTGTTCACAATCTGAGTGACACAACTAAGCCGCCACCAGACCAAGGCCCCAGAGAGCCCCGCAGACACCCCCGCCCCCAGGAGAAAGCTGTCCCCGAAGCCCCCAGGGCGCTCTGCAGGACACTGGGGAGGCTGCAAGTCCTACCTGAAGGCGTAGGTTTTCTGGTGCCAGCTCAGCTGTCCCCGGATGCTGTAGGCGATGGTGGTGACAAACTCCCCGCCCAGGCCCAGCTCTGAGCACAGCTTCAGAGCAAACTTCTCGGGCGAGTTCTCCTTCTCCGACATGTCCCACTCGAACTGGTCCACCAGGGAGATGTTGCCCACGTGGATGTTCAGCTAGGGCCAGACATGCGGTCAGTGTGTCTACA
>NW_006922716.1:168099-169269 GCF_000298275.1 Orycteropus afer afer | reverse complement strand
ATTTGACTGCTAACCAGAAGGCTGGCAGTTCAAACCCACCAGCCACTCCCCAGAAGGAAGGCTGGGCGATCTACTTCCCTAGTGATACTGCCTTGGAAACCCGAGGAGGGGTCGCTATGGGTAGGATCCGACTCGACGGCGATGGTTGCACTGCATGTTTGCTGAGGTTTTTCCATCTCATACATACAGACTCTGCATTCTCTGCAGATCCTCAGGGCACTTCATACTTTCATGTTGGGCTGCTTCATCTCAAGTTGTTATTCCAAAATAAATGTTTGTTCTTGCTCCTAAAAGAGTACAAAATTTTCTTTGGTATTATTTGGTGTCAGAATCGGGATTGTGAAGATGCACTGACTTCATTGGCCCACCAAGTGTGAAGGATTTAGGCTTTGGTCCCAGCTGAGCCATTTGGCCTGTCTCCACAGACTCTCATGAGTTGTCTCAAGGCACACAGCCTCTCAAATTCCAGCTCCACTCTTTTATATTGTAGCTATTTAAGTTTTATTGAAAGATTTGTTTAGTTTGCAAAATTTTAAAACTCTCTTCCAGAAGAAAAATGAGAAATGCTAGTTCCTCGGGATAACTGGGGCCACCACCTGGATGCCTGCCTTTCCCACCAACAGCATTTTAGCCCTCTGATGTGTTCACTCTTGCCTGGTTGGCATGGGTCTTATTAAAAAAATCTGAAGAATCAGAGGCCACTGTGGAGATCATTAGATCTTTCTAAATTAGTTCTTCTGTGCAGTAAATTAGAAAATAAAGGCTCCTAAACTAAACAACATCAAGGGGATGGCTATTTTGATTGGTACCTAGAGGCTTATAAAAGACAGTGAGTCTGGTTCCTTGCAGGATGCTGTGCCAAAATTAACTGAATAAAACGAGCTGCAATCCCGAGACCCTGCTCTTACGCCATCTGTACCTTTGCCAACAACCTCTTCTCTCGTTTTTCATTACTTTTTATTGTGATTTTGGTGAAAGTGTAAAGAGCAAATCAGTTTTCAATCCAACAGTTCATATGCATTTTGTTTCATGACATTGACTGCAATGTCCACAACGTAACAGCACTCATCCCACGTCCTCCCTGGTCTACCTGCTTCCATTCAGCCTTCTTTCCTACCTTCTGAACTCTATCTCTGGGCAAATGCTGCTGTTTCCACCTCGTATGGTTGA
>NW_006922716.1:166220-167329 GCF_000298275.1 Orycteropus afer afer | reverse complement strand
ACTCTAGGACATAGAACATTTTCTTTATGGACTACGCTGTGCCAATTAATCCTGATATGCTGTCCCCTGAGTCTATGGTCCTGAGCCCCCAGGCCCACTGACTCATTTCCTTAAGGTTTCTGATTATGGCTAAATTGTTTTCCTAACTTTGCCCTGTGGATGCGCTACTATACTCGTGGATGTATTTGCAGCACATAACCTGTATGTCTGACTTGTATGTGCATTCATGGGTGTAGACCCATTCACCTTCCCACACCTGTTCAGCTCGTTTGTCTATGGGTGCACTCGTGACGACCGCTATTGTGGGACTGTGTATGAACAGTATTTTCCTCTCTTGCCTTGAACCCCTTGTCCGTCCCAGTGTCTTCCTTCCCTGATCATTCTGTGCTGGCCTCCCCGCTATTGTACATTGCCTTTCCTTCACCCGAGTTAACACCTGCTGCCCTCCAGTGAGTGAGTGTCCCTCCCTTCCCCTCTCATCCCGGCGAACCTTCCAAGAATGACTGTGTGTAAACCTTTTCCTAACCTTTTACAGTGATGGTCTCACGCATGTGATTAATTTCACTCAACAAAATGGCCTCCGGTTTATTGCCATTCTCTAATGTTGCGTTAGCATTGCGCTGTATGTGGGCACCATACGTCGTTCATCTTCATTCATCCGTTCATCTATGGACGGGCATCTGGCTGTTCCCATCATGATGCCACTGTGAAGTGTTGCGACGGAGGTATGCAACCTCTCCTTTGCCCTATTCTCTATCTGAATGTCCTTCCCTTCTTGAGAAACTCTCTAAGAAACCTCCACCTGAAACGCCATTGAAGATCTACTGTAACACAGGTGGTGAGGATTCTGCCCGTACCACCTCCACGTCTTAGACAGACTCAGAATTACGCAGCATTGTGCAGGGCTTCCCAACACTGCATGAGCATACTTGTAACTAAGCTGAAGAGTCTGAAACTACTGTTGAGGCTTACCAGCCTGGACTCCCCGATTTGTACCAACCAGTTCATATAGCATGAGGCCAGGGGAAGCCCGGTTGTGGCTGGAGGAGGTTGAACAGAAAGATCCCAAGGACACTTCCGTTTTTAGTATGGTTAGGACAGCTACCAAG
>NW_006922716.1:165579-166120 GCF_000298275.1 Orycteropus afer afer | reverse complement strand
CTATTGTACATTGCCTTTCCTTCACCCGAGTTAACACCTGCTGCCCTCCAGTGAGTGAGTGTCCCTCCCTTCCCCTCTCATCCCGGCGAACCTTCGAAGAATGACTGTGTGTAAACCTTTTCCTAACCTTTTACAGTGATGGTCTCACGCAGTATTTGTCCTCTTGTGACTAATTTCACTCAACAAAATGGCCTCCGGTTTATTGCCATTCTCTAATGTTGCGTAGCATTGCGCTGTATGTGGGCACCATACGTCGTTCATCTTCGTTCATCCGTTCATCTATGGACGGGCATCTGGCTGTTCCCATCATGATGCCACTGCGAAGTGTCGCGACGGATGAGGTATGCAACCTCTCCTTTGCCCTATTCTCTATCTGAACGTCCTTCCCTTCTTGAGAAACTAAGAAACCTCCACCTGAAACGCCATTGAAGATCTGCTGTAACACGGGTGGTGAGGATTCTGCCCGTACCACCTCCACGTCTTAGACAGACTCAGAATTACGCAGCATTGTGCAGGGCTTCCCAACACTGCATGAGCATAC
>NW_006922716.1:163488-164984 GCF_000298275.1 Orycteropus afer afer | reverse complement strand
CCCACCCCCAATCACAGACTGGACCAAAATCCATTTTTGTAAGCAAACTAAGGATGAGAATGTTTCAGATGATCAAAACCGGCTGCTCCAAAAGTTTTCTGAACACTCTGGTCTTACCTCATCTGCTCCAGGCACAGCTAGAGCCTTTAATGGTATTTTCATGTCTGGGTTGAAGCCTGAGATCTAAGTCTTAGTTACACGGCACTGACTGGACTAGGAACCAGCCTCCACTGTGGAACTGAATTATTTGGCTTATCGAAAGGTTCCCAGACTCTTGAGGCTGAAAGACACAAAAAGGCTCACAGATTGACAGCCCTCTGATTGCAGTAGTTACACTCTCAAGTCAAGGAAAACGCTAAGCCCCGTAAGGGCCCTGAGGCTGGCATCGGCCACTACTGGAGAGACTGGGTCACTGGGAAATGTTATAAACCAAAAAATAAAATGAAAACCCCTCAACAAAATGTCTCTCAAGTTGATGTGGAATGAAGAGACTTTGGAGACACAGCAGAGATTTTCCCACAGTCGGCCACAACCTGCGAGGAGAACCTGTTGCAAACATTAATGGAGAATCGTGCCAAGGTCTGATCCACACTGAAGCCACTGTATCGACTATTTCCTACGAAAGCCCCTGCCCTCAAGTACAAAATCCTCTTAAAGTGGGAGTTATCAATCAAGAGCAAACACTGATTGGTTTCAGCCTGTTCCAGTACCTCTCAGTCCCACTGAGAAGTTACACCCTTCCTTCCTCATTCCTGATAACCCCGGCAATTTGTTAGGCCAAGGATTTTTGTCTAAATATAACAGTCCTTGACAATTTACTGAGAAAGGAGGGATATTGTTTGCCCGATGTCCCAGCATTTACCTACGTGGGTCTTGAATTGAAACAGATCCCAAGGGAAGAAGCTGACTGCCGCTCGCAAGCCCTGGCCGTGAACGACGAGGACTCGCTCAATTCAGGCCCTTTCTCCTCATACGCCTTCACCTGAAAATTTATGGGCCACCACATCTACTGATGTGGGCCGAGTTTTGTCAAAAGGATTAATCGCGGGTCAAACAGATGTACCTAAATGGTTGTCAAAGATTCCTCAGTAGCCTCTTATACAGGAAGCTAAGGAGGGACTAGCTACCATTACGCAAGATATCCTTTCTAAAGCCTTGCCTCTCCCCTGTACTAGCCATCGCGGTACCCCTGCTTTATGACACCAAACAGTAAGAGCTGGCGGTCTGTTCAGGACTTGCATGTCAGTGCTGTGGTTAAAGCATTCAGCTGTTAACTACAAGGTCAGTGGTTAGAACCCAACCAGCTGCTCCAGAGAACAAAGAAGCAATCTGCTTCTATAAAGATTTATGGCCCTGGAAACCCTCTGGGAAGTTCTCCTCTCGTCTGAAAGCGCCACTGCACTTCGCAGTGCCTAAGGCACTGGACTGCTGACCAGAAGGCTGGCGGTTCAAACCCACCAGCCACTCCTCAGAAGGAAGATGGGGCAATCTACCTC
>NW_006922716.1:153210-161453 GCF_000298275.1 Orycteropus afer afer | reverse complement strand
AAGGATATAAGTAGAGGGTCAACGAAAAAGGGGAAGACCATCAACGAGATGGATTGACACCGTGGCTGCAATGATGAGCTCAAGCACAGAAAGGACTGTGAGGATGGCACCGGTCATCACTTGTAGTTTCCATGGGTGGTTACTCTATGCATTACCATATTCATATGGGACTTAGCATGACCCACCGGCACAGATGTTTTAACTTCAAGTAAAGTGTACACACTTCACCTCCCTTTATGTCCCTTGACGTGTCCCCACTTATAACTGTCCTCCCAGTTATGTGTGCAGAATCACAGATGATGTTGTAATTTTCTCTCTTAATCATCTAACTTTAGGAAACTGAAGGGAAGGAGAACAGTTAGAGGCACTCTTGGTTATGCCCTTCATGCTCTTCCTCCCTGACCTTCCAAGGCTCCTTCCCTCATCATTTCCCCTCCTTCAGCCGTTCTTCAGGGGAAGTTGTTGGTCATGCCGTGTCTTAGCTCCCCTTCATCGGAGAAGTACCTGATTTCCCCTTCACTCCTGAAGGATATCTGCACGGGGTATCGGATTCTGGATCAACATTCTTTACTTTCAACGTCTGAACAACAGCGTGGCACTTCTTCTGGCCTCCAGGCCTTCCGATGACAAATCTGCTGTGATTCCAATTGTTGACCCTGCAGGTAAGACGTCCTTCTTCTCTGGCTGTGCTCAGGATTTTTGCTGTGTTTTGTTTTCAGAAGTTTAATTATGTCTCGGCATGGATTTCTTTCAGTTTATCCTGTTTGGGCATACACTCTGCTTCTTGAAGGCGTCATTTAGCTTTATTTAAGCATCCAAGGTGAGCATGTGGATACCAGTCTCTAGTAACTTGCCTTCTGTAGCCACGTCCTGCGGTGTAGACCCCTGGGGGGCCTGATCAGCTTCTTGCCTGTTGCTGGGAGAGAACCCAAATCCCTTCCCAAGGCAGCTTTGCCCTCCCCTGGGTGTCCCCATGCCCCTTCTGGGTGAAGGTGTCTACGTGGGCAGGTAGGTGAACCGCAGGCACACGTTCCTGCAAAGCAGCTCCTCCTTTCTGCACAACGTTAACGCTCCCTCAAGCTCAGGTGACTGTGATGGCACTTGGCACCATATTCTCAAGCAACTCAGATAGGCTCCATTTCCAGGCCTTTCCAGGGGAAAGAGCCGCCAACTCACTGCCAACCAAACGCTGCCAAAAGCTTGACACAAATCCTAGCTATGAGGGGTCACCTGAAGGACATACCATCCATTCACGCGTTCAACGAGAGCCATTTCAGTCTGCAGGCCTTTCCCCTTTGGGATAAAGGCTCTCACACCCACCTCTAAGGTTACTTGAAGTTTCAAAGTGAATGCGTATGACTAAAACCCCAATGTCAAAAGCAACCCAGTCACACTCTTAACCACTACAGCCAGGGTACGGTCTCCTAGGCAGCAGTCCAGAATCGTCACTCTAGACCCTCTAAACAGCACCCTGGGCAAGGGAAGGACTGCAGAACTCCGTCATCCAGCTCCCCAAGAAGGGATGCCTCCAGAGTCCATTCTGTGTGGGATGACGTCTTCCACAAGGACCCCGTGAGAAACAGCCAGCGAAACGCTGGTCAGTGGAAGCTGAGTATTCACGGTACTCAGATCCCAGCCCTCGCGACGAGGACAGGGAAGATCACAAAGAAGCCGAGCCTCCCGGGTGGAGACACGAGGAGCCCAGGGACAGCCAGGGGAAGCCCAGGTCCCTCCAGGACGCCCAACCCACCATAGGGCAGCGACCACACACACTCCCTCAGAAAATCCCTGCTCGGGAAACACTGCTGTATGCAAGCGGATCGTCTGCGTAGAAGTGTCCAATGTCAGAAGGACGTTAGGAGACTTCGATTCGGTGGAAAACACTGCAAGGCAATGCTTCCATGAAGAAAAACAAAATGATACCTGCACAGTAATGATAACCACATTCAATGCTTGTATGAGAACATAGCCAGTGGGAAATGTGCAAAACTGCTGAGGTTTTGCACCCCAGTGTGCTGATACTATTGGGGTGCATAGATTCTGGTGACTGTAAACTTTTGTTCATTGGAAACTGATACTGCCTGGAACGTCTGAAAGATTCAGGATAAAAACCAAGAAGAAAGGGAAAGCCCCCCACGAGCCTCCTTCCTGGATGGGACGAGGCCCACAGCCTCTCACTCTGCTGCTGGACATCCACACGCACAGTCACCCACGGACTCTGCGAGCCTGGGAGGAGCTGGGACGCGGCACCTGAGCCCGGACGCAGAGGGGGGAAGGGGTGCAAAGAGGACGACACCAAGGAGCAGGGGAGGCCCTCCCACCAAGGGCAGCACTGGGCGGGAAGCCACGTGTGCGGCATCACTGATGAAGAGCAGGGGCCGACGTGGCTGAGGGCTGTGTGTGAAGGGCCAGGCGGCTGAGCCCAGGTGGGGCAGCACCACTGCCCTCGTCTGAGCCAGGAGGGTGGGCGGCTGGCCACGCCTCAACAGCCCTATATGGTAAGGAAGGAAAGTGAGGCTCACGTACCCAGCCCCCGAGAACCAGGAAGAACCAGGACTGAAACCCAGAATCCATACCCTGCAGAGAGCTAGGCCACAGCTCTTTGAAAGTCTTGTTCAGAGTCCAGAATGACGGACAGGGCTTGAGAGGGGCTGGTCCACACCAGAACCATGGTGGCCGGCTCTGGGCCTGCAGCCAAACTCCCACGTACCATTCATGTTCCAGGTGAAGGCGTCCCGCAGCTTCTGCCCATCAATCTCCATGTCCAGTCGGATGGGGACCAGCACCTCAGGCTGTGAGGCATTCTCATGGATGACGGCGGGGTCATGGTCGTCAAAGCTGGAAGTGAGACGGCAATGTCATTCGGCACAGGGACCACTCAGGAAAGTACCGCGGTGCTGCTGCCCTGGCCCCTGCAGATGTGCACTTTCAGGCTCCCTCTAATGCCGCTAGTCCCCAGAGACCTGGCCGAGGACAGCACTTGTCAGAGATGTGCTTCACAGGCCCCAAGCACATCTTACGGGGCAGGGCCACAGTGACCACGGGCAGCCTGTCTGGTAAGTGCTGCTGTGGCAGGCTGCTCCAGACACACGGGGCATGGAGAGGATGCTGCTGACATGGGCAGAGGGAGGGGGTCCAGATGCGCTCAGAAGGCAGGGGACTTAGCTGCGAGGGAGACAGACCAGCACAGAAAGCCAGGAAAGAGCATCACAGAAAAGTCAGTTGCTCAGCCAAGGGCAGAAGTCAGGGAAACAGAGGGGTGCTGAGGGAACAGAGCCAACCATGGAGGAGGACAGGCTGTGGATGCTGCTAGAAAGCCACACGGAGCCACAAGGCGGCCGGTGCTCATCTCCAATGAAGACCCCGCTCCACCTGATGGAGCCCCATATACGTTCTGAAAGAGGAAATGGTGGATGATGTCCGTATTTCAGGAAGGCTCCTGAACAAGGAAGAGACACACATCTGTATTTCACAAAGGGCCCTGAATGAGAAAGAGACAGGAACATATCTGCATTTCAGGAAGGATCCCAAACGAAGAAATGACAGCCCACATCCGTATTTTAGGAAGGATAACAAACAAGGAAATGATGGACCACATCTGTATCTCAAGAAGAACAGGAAGAAAGATTGGAAGCAGCAGGTTAGTCAGGAAGAAGAGAGGAGTTAACCTAAGGGTATTGGCGGGATAAGGAGGGCTGAGAACTGGCCTCAGAGAGTGTGGGAAACAGATGGCAAATGCAGCATGCCACGTGCTGGACACCAGCGGAGCAGCTCAGCCCAGGGCATGAAGCAGGCAGGTGGCACAGCGCTGGAGCCTGAGGGGCCAGCTTTCCTAAGGAAGAACTGGCAAGACAGGCACCCCTGGGCGCAGTGCAAGCTCAAGGCTGAGTGAATGGCATGGGGTGGGCGGACCTGTGCAGGAGCCTCTGGGTGTGAGTGAGGCAGGAGGGGCCGACATGCTGAAGCAGGGAGAGGGCTGGGAGCTGCAGCATCAGGCCAGGCAGGGCCTGCAGCCCCAGAGAAGGTGCCTGGGAGCATGTGTGAGGCAGGAGGGGCTGACTTGAACCACAGGAGAGGGCTGGGAGCTGCAGCATCAGGCCAGGCAGGGCCTGCAGCCCCAGAGAAGGTGCCTGGGAGCATGTGGGAGGCAGGAGGGGCTGACTTGAACCACAGGAGAGGGCTGGGAGCTGCAGCATCAGGCCAGGCAGGGCCTGCAGCCCCAGAGAAGGTGCCTGGGAGCATGTGTGAGGCAGGAGGGGCTGACTTGAACCACAGGAGAGGGCTGGAGCTACAGCAGGGCCTGGGCCTGGAGCAAAAACCTTCAGGGAGGGGCTGAGGAGCACAGGAAGGCTAGGAACTACATCATCAGGCCAGGCAGGGCCTGCAGCCCCAGAGTGGGAGCCTCTGGGTGTGTGTCAGGTGGGGTGGGGCTGATGAGCACAGGAGGGCTGGGAGCTGCACCACGGGCCAGGCAGGGCCTGCAGCCCCAGAGTGGGAGCCTCTGGGTGTGTGTCAGGTGGGGTGGGGCTGATGAGCACAGGAGGGCTGGGAGCTGCACCACGGGCCAGGCAGGGCCTACAGCCCCAGAGGACTGTGCTCCTTTCTCCAAAGGACATAAGCTTCTGAGAAGTTTCCATTGGGGAGGCGTGAAGCCATGTGCCCTGAGCCTAAGAGGCTCATGCTGGCTGCAGGGCTGAGAATGGACAGAGGGTAACCAGGGTGAAGCTGGGACACCAGTGCGGGGAGCTGGACAAGGAGGCAGGAGCAAGGGTGGCACTGAACAGCCTACTTCTAGAGACGAGGAAGGCTGAGCAGCAGGAACTTGCTAAGGACAGATCTTGTGGTACGAGAAAAACACAGCCACTGAACCAGAGTTCAGGCTTCTGGGCCCAAACAACCAGGAGGCTGGAGCTGGCACCTCAGCACGGGGAGTCTGGGGCAACAGAGATGTCAGGCCGACATTGGAGTGTGTGAGGATGGTGCCCAGGGGGAGGGGATTTGAGTGTGGTGCGCTGATAAACGGGCCCCGAGAGAGGGCACACCTCATCTCTGGGAGCTCTCAGTGGCACCACCAAAAGGAAAAAGGTAACATAATGGAAAGGTCTTTGTAGATACAAGGAAGAACTTTGGGATGGGGAGGTTATCCTGGTCCACCATCACGTGTCCCAATCAGACAGGCAGTGACAGGGCCACCAGAAGCTGGAAGAAACAAGACACAGATCCTCCTCTAGAACCTCTGGAGGGAGGAGGGCCCTGCTGACACCTTGATCTTGACCCCGTGACCCCACCTCAGACTTCTGGCCCCCAGAATCACGAGAGAAGAAGTATCTGCTGTTGAAGCCTCTGAGTCTGTGGCAGTTTGTCACAGCAGCCCCGGACACCGCCGCAGTCGAGTCACACAGGTGGCCTTTCAAACCACCACACTGGCCGTGGCCATCTCACGAGAAACCAAAGGCAGGGAAAAGGGCCCAGGACAGCATCCCAAGGGGCAGACGGCAGCAGAGACGAAGGCAGGCAGACACGTGAGGCTGCCGACTGCCCGACTGTACGGCCCAGAAGCCGAGAGAAGATGCTCCCGGGACAAGGGCAGCTCTGTGGAATGACCAAGTCAGAGAGCAGTGTGTCCTAAGGTGGTGTGGGGGGCCCTGCTAGCCAGACGGCACTCTCACCAGAGAGGGAAGGTCCTCTTCTTGTCACGCCCCATGCGGTTCCTGTTGATGGTGGTGGAGCAGGGCACCGCGTCCAGATGGTGGGAGCTGTTGGGCAGGGTGGGCACCCACTGGCTGTTCCTCTTGGCTTTCTGCTCCCTGGGAAGACATGAGGACCCCTCACGTCAGCAGGGATGCCCAGTACCACAGCCAAGCAGGGTGGGAGACGCTGCCATACCCCGTCTGACTCCTCTGTGATCCCAAGTTAGTGTGGGTATCCATCCCCTGGCTCCTACCTCCTCGATCTGGGCCCCTGAGGGTCTGCACGCAAACTCAGTGTGGCCATCCATCTCCCAGCTCCCACCTCCCTGATCTGGGCCCCTGAAGGTCTCTGCACCCAAACTCAGGGTGGGTGTCCATCTCCTCAAGGACAGGGTTCCAAGATGCCCCACACAGCGGAGCAGCCCAGCCCAGAGCACTGTCAGGCACTAACCCATGGCCACACGTACTACACTAAGCGCCAGGACATCTCCAGAGGAGTGACCTGCCCCTCTGTGGGAGGAAGGCTGCAGGAAGACTGCAGAAGGGCAGGCACATGGGAGCCTTAATGCTGAGCAGCAGGTCACGGAGGGCAGTGGGTGGCCAGGGCAGGGGGAGCCCCCGCACAAGAAGCCCGGCTCCATCAGGGCACAGCAGGGCCAAGGCTCAAGGGCCCTAGGACACGGTCTCCACACACTGTGCCCAACAGATGAACTCAGTGGGCATTCTGAGATGGGGTGAGACAGGGCTCCCAGCCACCAAGCCCCCAGACCAGCCGAGGTGAGAGGACATGCAGGGGACTCCTACAGAGGGCTGCTCAGAGCCGCTGATGCAGAACTGTGGTCAGGGTCAGGAGACAGAGTGCACGTGAGCTGCTGTGTGAAAGTGAATTTGCTCTGTAAACTTTCACCCAAATCACAATAAAAATTAAAAAAAAAAAAAAAAAAAATTGCTGATGCAACCCACACCCCTCAAAACATTAGTGATGTTCCTCAAATGCAACTAGAAAATCACCTAGCACTGCCCTAGACTGAGCTCCACGCTGGGCGTGGCGGCCAAGGGCACGCACTCCCCCAGACTCCTTCACCAGCCGTGGGGGTCTGTGCTCCCTGGGGAGACGGCAGGCAGCACCAGGGCACGACCGCTCATTCCACCTTCTCCCCTGTCCCTGCACAATGTCCCCTCCACCCCAATGCACACTCCACCCCTATACCACATGCCATCCCCTCCAGGAACTGTCACAGGTCAGAGAACGAAGCAGGCTGAGAGAGTTCCTGTCCTCCACCACCACACTCTTGTTCAGGGGTGGAGAGCAGAGGTGGCAGCAAGACCTGCCTGGGTTCCAGCCTCTCACCCTTTCCTCTCCAGTGGTGGGGGGCACCTCAGATGGGAGTCTGGGACCTCTGTCTGTAGGCAGGCAGGAAGGGCTCTAATATGTCCCTGGACAGGGAGCCCCTGTACCTTGGATGAGAGGCCAGGGCCACCGTCTGTAGGTGGGCAGGGAGGGCTCTAGCACACCCCTGGACAGGGAGCCCCTGTACCTCATCAGATGGGAGGCCCAGGCCACCATGTGTAGGCAGGTAAGGGTCCCTGCACCCCAGATAGGAGGACAGGGCCACGGTCTGCAGGCAGGACAGGCCGTCTGTGTCTAACTTGTTTCTGGAACAGGCCTGGCTTTGATCTTAAGACCAGACACCTGACAAAGTGGAGCCAGGAATGCATCTGGGTGGGGAATGTGAGCTGGGACAGCAAAACCGGGTTGGTCACCACAGCCTGCCTGGGGCGGTTTCCTATCCTGGCTATGCAAACTCACCAAGAGGGAGATGTTTTAAAGACTCAAGCCCTGGACTTCTGGTAAGATAGTGGAAAAGGCAGACAAGCTACTTCAACAAAGAAAAGAGAAATGAATTGACACAGATACAGAAGATAATCCTGGAGCCCTGAGCTTTGAAAGGAAAGATTCAGAAGTGGAGTAAGCACCAACTACTAGAAGAACCTGAATGAAAACAGTGTATAAGGAGACAAACAGAGTTGCGGACTGTCAGCTGTCCTGACGGCACGAACAGCCTGAATATTTCCAAGTGGTGTTAGGACCTGAGAATTAAACTAAATCTCGGCCCTGTTTGCAAGAGATGAATGGAAGACTGCACTGGTGGCTAAAAACGGAAGCAATGAGAGATAAACTGAGCTGTGGACTTTTGGCTGTCCAGAGGGCACAGCCATTTTGAATGTTTACAAGCGGTGGCCATTTTGGATACTTAAAGCAATAGCATTCTCTTCCACATTCCAGGGACCTAAGAATCAGCTCCGCTCGCTGAGGACAGCACGGACATACTGGAGGCTGGTGACTGGAAAGGAGACAGGTGGTGACTGCATTAGTGCTGCCAACTGGCACGCAGAGGAGCTTAGTCAGACACATCCAAAGAAAACAAAAATTTTGGGCGAATCACGCCAACATGTTGTTGTTGTTGTTACGTGCCGTTGAGTCAAACCCGACTCATAGCGACCCCTCCTTGGGTTTCCGAGGCAGTATCACTACGGAAGTAGGATTGTCCA
>NW_006922716.1:150246-151576 GCF_000298275.1 Orycteropus afer afer | reverse complement strand
TGGAACTCCCTGATAAGGAATTCAAAAGAATTATATTTAGGTACCTTCAACAGACTGAGAGACAGATCAAGGAAAACACTGACAAAATTAAGGAAAACACAGACAAAACTCTACAACAATTCTGGAACACAATACAAAATCAATACAGAATTGACAGAATAAATGAAAAATCAGAAATGATACAAATTCTACAGATAGAAATCCAGAAGGTTAATATTGAATTTTCAGAAAGAGATAACACATTGAACAGGCAAAGAGCAGAATCAAAGCAATGGAACACAGAAGTAGTGAGATTGAAGAAAAATACCTCGATACTTCTTTGGAAAGGGATTGTGGTGGTTACATTTGTGTGTCAACTTGGCTGGGCCCGGCTGAGTGGCTGGGCAGTTGGATGTAGTATTCCCCATGATGAGACTAGTCATCAACTCCATGGTGGAATCTACTGGGGCAGCTGAGTAGCTGCTCTAGGGATGAGGTCTGCTTCCCATATATAAGCAGCAGCTTTTGGGAATGGTCTCTAGCTTATGGCATGCTTGAACCCTGCCTGTAGCCGTGTCGTTGTTCAGCAGCCTGCTATGCTCTGTCGACCCTGGGACTTACAATGGATTTAAATTAATGGTCTGCTGTGTGGTTTGGTAACATCGGGACTGTGCCTTTTACTTGTCAACCTTGGGTTTCTCAGCCTCAGCAGCCAGCAGCTGTCTGAGTGAAGAAAAGTCTCTAGCTCCAGTGGGCTGGGAGCTAGAGGCGGAGCTGAAGCCCAAGGCTGAGGGGCTTTCACCCAGTCCTGAGAGACTGGCACTCTGCACTTGGACTTAATGCCTCCAAATTGTAAGAATAAACTCCTGTTTGTTAAGGCCATCCCATTTGAGGTATATTCTTATCAGAGCGGTATTAGGTAACCAGAACAAGGATCAATCAGAAAAAAGATCAAAACAAAATAAATAAAGCCTAAAATTCATGTGGGATACCATCAAGAGGAATAACCTATGTGTAATCAGAATTGCAGAACAAGAAGAGACAAATAAAACCACAGAGAAAATTGTAGAAAATTTGCTGGAAGAGAATTTCCCTGATATAATGAAAGATAAGAATATACCCATTCAAGAAATCCAATGAACCTGAAACAGGACAGACTCCAAAAGAAAATTCCCAAGACATATCATCATCAAACTCATTAAAACCAAAGACAAAGAAAAAATTCTGAAAGCAGCACAAGAAAAATGAAAAGTTAACCTACAGATTGGGAAAAAATATTTGGTAATAACATATCTGACAAGGGACTTATCTCTAGAATTTATAGAACACTCCAACACCTCAATAACAAAAA
>NW_006922716.1:144533-148315 GCF_000298275.1 Orycteropus afer afer | reverse complement strand
TCACCCAAATCCTAAAAAAAAAAAATTATTACAAAAAAAAAAAGAAAAATGAAAAGTTACCTGCAAAGGGCAACCAATAAGACAAAGCTCTGATTTCTCTGCAGAAACCATGCAGGTGAGAAGGCATGGGGATGGCACAGAAAACCCCGAAAGAAAAAAATTTCCAACCAAAAATTAAATAGCCAGCAAAACTGTCCCTCAAATATGATGGTGAAATTAGGACTTTTCCAGATAAACAGAAATTAACAGAATTTGTTAAAACCAGACCAATCTTACAAGAGATGCTAAAGGGAGTCCTTTGGACAGAAAACCAAGAAGCAAACAACCACCAATTATTAATACACAAGATGACATAACCCAGAAATCAACACAGCTATGGAAGTGTTCAAAGTAAAATAAGCTCACAAGATTGTAAACAGGGAACCAGAGATATCAATTGGCAAATGAAGACAACTACAAACCAAAAAGAGAGAAAATACTGTGTAGTTACAGAACTTAAAAATGGTGAGGAAGTCAAGAGAGTTGCAAGGACTGTTCTATCTAAACTTGGGGAAAAAATGATAAATCACAGGGTAACCTCAAAGAAAAATGATAAACCTTCACATCAAAATGAAAAAAAGGACAAGCATAAACATTTAGCAAATACTAAAACAACAGCAACAAAGGAAATAACACGATTCATAAACAAAATGAGCTCAACACAGAAAAGTGTATGGAACAAAGAAACCAGGGACACCATCAAAAATAAATAAGTAAATAACAAAATGACAGCAACGAATTCATACTTGTTGATAATTACACTGAATGTAAATGGATTAAACACACCACTCAAGAGACCGGGAGTTGCAGACCGGATAAGAAAACATAACCCATCAATATGCTGTCTACAAGAGACAAACCTTAGAGACCAATACAAAAATAAACTAAAAATTAAAGGCTGGAAAAAGATATATCAAGCAAATGACAATCAAAAAAAAAGGAGTGGCAATATTAATTTCTGATCAAATTGACTTTAAGACAAAAACCACCATAAGAGACAAGGAAGGACGTTACCTAATGATTAAAGGATCGACTGAACAAGAGGACATAACCATAAGATATCTATGGACCCAATCAAAGAACCCCAAAATACATTAAATCAGACTTTAAGAGAACTGAAGACAAACAGATGACTCCACAGTCATAGTGTTGTTGTTGTTGCTGCCGTCGAGTCATAGTAGGAGACTTTAATACACCACTTCCAAAGACAGACAGAACAACTCGAAAGAAATTCAACAAAGATGCAGAAGAGCTAAACAATACAATCCACCAACTTGACCTCACAGACATCTACAGAGCATTTCATTCAACAATAGCACAACATACATTCTTTTCTGGTGCACATGCAACATTCTCCATGACAGACCATATGTTAGGCCATAAAGCAAGCCTTAATAAATTGAAGGACAATGAAATACTGCAAAGCATTCTTTCCGATCACAATGTTGTAAAATTAGAAATCAATAACAGGAAGATAAACGGAAAAAGATGAACACATGGAAACTGAATAACACCCTCCTTAAAAATGACTGGGTAACAGGGAAAAAAATAAAAATTTCTTTCAATCAAATGAGAATGAAAACACAGCACACCAAAATTTCTGGGACATAGCAAAAGCAGTGACCAGAGGCCAATTTATAGCAATAAATGCACATATCAAAAAAGAAGAGCCAAAATCAAAACCATAACCCAACATCTCCAACAATTACAAAAAGAGCAGCAGAAAATGCCTACAGTCACCAGAAAAAAAAAGAAATAAAAAAGATTCGAGCAGAAATAAATGAAACAGAAAATAGAAAGACAATAGGAAAAAAATCAGTAAGACTAGAAGTTGGTTTTTTGAAGAAGATTAATAAAATTCACAAACCACTGGCAAATTTAACAAAAGAAACAAAAAACGCGATCACTGCCGTGGAGTCAGATCTGACTCATAGCAACCTGTCCTTGGGTTTCCAAGGCTGTATCACTGCGGAAATAGATTGCCCAACCTTCCTTCCTAGGAGTGGCTAGTAGGTTTGAACCACCAGCCTTCTGGTTAGCAGTCAAATGCCGTACGCACTACGCTACCAGAGCTCCCAAAAAAGGAAAAGAGGGAACAATACAAATAACACAAGAAACGAACTGGGTGACACCACGACATAACCAATTGAGATAAAAAGGATAATATCAGGATACTTTGAAGAACTGTACTCCAACAAATTGAAAATCTGGAAGAAATGGGACAGATTTCTAGAAATATATTACTTACCTAAACTAACATAGACTGAGATGGAAAAGTTGAACAAACTCCTAACAGAAGAAGAAATTGAACAGGTCATAAAAAATTACCAACAAAAATGAAGTCCTGGCCCAGATGGTTTCTCTGGAGAAACCTACCATATGTTCAGGGAAGAAATGACACTAATCCTACTCAAACTATTCCAGAACACAGAAAAGGATGGAATCCTTCCTAATTCATTTTATGAAGCAAGCATACCGTTGATACAAAAACCAGGCAAAGACATCACTCAAAAGGAAAACTACTCCCTCATGCATACAGATCCAAAAATCTTCAACAAAATCCTAGCCAACAGACTGCAACAATCTATCAAGAAAATCATTCATTACGACCAAGTGGGGTTCATATCAGGTATTCAAAGATGGTTCAACATTAGAAAAACGATCAACATCCTCCACCACATAAATAAAACAAAGGAAAAGAACCACATGATCATATCAGTCGATGCAGAAAAGGCATTTGATAAAATCCAACACCCATACCTGATCAAAACTCTCAGCAAAATAGGAACAGAAGGGACATTCCTCAACATAGTAAAGGGCATCTATAAAAAACCAACAGTCAACATTATTCTCAATGGAGAGAGCCTGAAACCATTCCTCTTGAGAACAGGAACCACACAAGGATGCCCACTATCACCACTTCTATTTAACATCGTACTGGAAATCCTAGACAGGGCAATAAGGCAAGAAAGGGAAATCAAAGGCATCCAAATTGGTAAGGAAGAAGTCAAACTATCCCTACTTGCTGATGATATGATCCTACACCTAGAAAACCCAAAAGGATCAGTAAAAAATGTACTGGAACTAATTGAGAGATTTAGCATCATGGCAGGATACAAGAGCAACATCCAAAAATCAGTTGCATTCCTCTACACCAGCAAAGAGATTGCTGAAAAAGAAATAAGGAAATCAATACCATTTACAATGGCTACCGAAATAAAAATAAAAATACTTGGGAATAAATCTTACCAAGGACACAAAAGACCTATACAAACAAAACTACAAAACGCTACTTCAAGAAACCATAAGAGATCTACATAAATGGAAGAACATACCATGCTCATGGATAGGAAGACTGAGCATTGTGAAAATGTCAATTCTACCCAAAGCAATCTATACATTCAATGCAATCCCAATCCACATCCCATCAACATTCTTCAAGGATGTGAAAAAACCAATCACTAATTTTACACAAAAAGGAAAGAGACCTCAGAGAAGCAAAGCACTACTGAAGAAGAAGAACAAAGTATGAGGTCTCACACTGCCGGATCTCAAAACCTACTATAGAGCCACAGTAGTCCAAACTGCCTGGTATTGGTTTAATGACAGATACATAGACCAATGGAATAGAATTGAGAACCCAGAAATAGATCCATCCACCTATGGTCAGCTGATCTTTGACAAAGGGCCAAAATCCATTAAATGGGGAAGAGAATGTTTGTTTAATAAATGGTGCTGGCAAA
>NW_006922716.1:141909-143553 GCF_000298275.1 Orycteropus afer afer | reverse complement strand
GTGGATCTGGGAAAGCAGTATGGCAATTTCTTAAAAAGTTGGAATTAGAAATACCATTTGACCCAGCAATTCCATTACTAGGTATATATCCTAAAGAAATGAGAGCCATGACAAGAACAGACATATGCACACCCATGTTCATCGCAGCACTATTTACAATAGCCAAAAGATGGAAACAACCTAGGTGAGAAGAATGGATAACCTAATACTATGCAACCCTAAAGAGTAACGTAGAATCTGCAAAACACTGCATAACATGGATGAACTTGGAGGACCTCACGCTGAGTGAAGTCAGTCAGTCAAGTTATGACAGATACAGTATTAGTTCACTATTGTAAGAAGTCAAAGAAAGGGTTATATACAAAAGAAGACTTTCTTTGTTGATTACCAGGGGTGGGAGGGAAGGGAGAGAACACTACAGACAAATAAAGAAATGGGGGGATAACCTTAAAATCTTACATTTTCGTTTTGACTTAGTATCAAGGAAACAGTCTGGCTTGTGAAGGATGGAAATAAATAAAAGTCTGAAACAATAAAAGCAAAAAAAAAAAATGAGTCAAGCTGTGACTCCACTCAGACCAGGTGGCACCCCTGGGGCAGGGCAGGACCATGAACCCTTCACAAGGTCCACAGGCCACCACTTCCTAGGTCGCTCCGGAGCAGAGCCCACCTCAACAGATGTGTGTCACATCTGGTTTGGGCTTCTTGGCCTCTACCTGCCAGGCAGCTGTTCCCAGGGGACAACATAGGTGCATCTGACACAGTGAGCACACGTGACGACATGCATGTCCACGTCAGACACACCAAGCATGTGTGACAACACACGTCTATGTCGGACATGGCAGGTACACGGAATGTCATGCAGCTACATGAGACATTCTGGGCATGCCTGACAACACCAGGCTATGTCAGATACGGCGAGCACGCATGACAACATGCACGGCTATGTGCATCATGGCAGGCAGGCATGACATCATGTAACTACACCAGACATGGTGGACTTGCATGACCACACACGTGGCTACATCAGACATGGCAAGCACACCTGACCACACCCGCAGCTACCTGAGACACAGCAGGCATGCGTGACCACACACCCAGCCACATCAGACACAGTGGGCAGGCACGGTGCCATGGGCACGGATGACAGTGCAGGCCGCCACGTCAGCTGTGGGCAAGCACGACACACAGCACTGAACACAGGACACCTTCCCGAGGGCCCTGAGGGGGCGTCCGCCTCGGCCCCAAATACCTGGCAGTGGGTAAGCTGTGGGGCAGCGCCCCGCCCCCCGGACCTCACGGGGGGGACCCGCACTGCGCCCCCGCCCCCTAGATCTCAGCCGGCACAGCGGCCCCACCCCTTCGACGTCAGCTGGCGCTACGTCCCTGCTCCCTCGGCTGCCTGGACCCCACCCTGCGCTGCACCCCGCCCCACTGGACCTCACCCGGCGCTGTGGCTCCGCCCCTTCGGCGTCACCTGGCGCTGCGTCGCTGCTCCCTGGACCTTACCCGGCACTGCGGGCTCCGCTGCCTGGACCCCACCCTGCGCTGCACCCCGCCCCCCTGGACCTCATCCAGCGCTGCAGCTCCGCCCCCTCCCGGTCACCTGGCGCTGCATTCTGGACCTCTGGACTTCACCTGGCC
>NW_006922716.1:136604-141409 GCF_000298275.1 Orycteropus afer afer | reverse complement strand
TTTGCCTTGTGTCACAGGACTCCATTTGTCAAGGGGCTGTGTCTGCCTGGACGTGGCCGTTCCCTGAGGCCACCGAGGACATCTATGTGTACAGTTACCGGTCAGAGGACATGCTGCTTGCTGTCTTGACGTCCCCACGCTTTACCAAAGGCACACCATATCCTGGGCACAGGCCCTGTCCTCTATCCACCGTGCTTGGAGCACGGAGCACGGGGCCCCGTCCTCTGTCCACCACACACAGAACACGGAGCACGGAGCGCCATCCTATACCGCACACAGAACACGGAGCACGGGGCCCTGTCCCCCGTCCTCTATCGACCACACACAGAACACGGAACACGGAGCGCCATCCTGTATCCACCGCACACAGAACACGGAGCACGGGACCCCGTCCTCTATTTCCTGTTGAAGCAAACAGATTTCACTCTGAGATCTCCAGCTGAGACCCGGGTCAAACCCTCACCCTCCTGTTTATTTCCTGGACCCGCTGACCCTTGGAGGGGCTGAGTTTTTCTCCTGCATCTGAGGAGCCAGATACCTGAGTCCACGTCGTGACGTCTGAACCCTGCCTGTAAGTCCAACCAACGCACCCAGAGGCTGCTTAACGTGCTCTCATTGTCCTCGTTTCGTTTCTGAGTCTGCACAGACCACCATGCTTCCTGACAACTGAACCGAGTTTCACCCTCAACGCACCTCCAGAGACACGCCTACACCTGGATGCGCCTGTACCCAGATGGGCCAGCACCCAGCCATGCCAGCACCCAGACACGGCTTCCACAGACACACAAGGCCCTTAGGAACCCGTCTAGACAAGGTGTGCTCAGTGGCTGCACGTCCACAAGGCCCTGACCCACCCAGGAGCCATACCTGAGGTAGGTGGGGGGCTCTGTGCTGATGGACACAGCCTTGTATTTCTCGTCGTTGCCGTCCAGGATCTCCTCCACCTCTGAGGCCTTGAGCAGGGTCACGCTGGTGGCCAGCGTCGTGTAGCCGTGATCTGTAACCGAGAGACGCTGCTTCAGCCAGCCGGCGGGGGGAAGGAGGGCAGCAGGCAGCAGTGGGCACAGCGCAGCGAAGGGTCCTGCATGCAGCGAGGGCGTGCGGGGGAGCAGGGTGTCGAACCCACTGCTGTAGGTGCCAGCCTCTCACAGGAGGGCCGTGGGGCCTGAGTGCTTTAACGCGAGGCCCAGCGGTGACGACCCGTCGCTTGGTTTGGACCGCTGCATTCCAGCCGCTCCGGCTCCGGGCCGGAGGCTGGGCTGGGCAGCTGATGGGCAACGTCACAGAGCAGCAGGGAGCCCGGACCCCGAGCCCTGCTGGGCTGCTGGCCCCACATGAGAGCACCACCGTGCAGAGGTTTGACCCGAGCGCGCCCCACACGCCAAGCCGAGCGGAGAGATGGGATGAGAGATGGAAGAGGCGTCCTTTTAACACAAGAGCCCAGAGTCTGCAGAGCTGGTCCACCCCACCTGAGGGTTCTGGGGGGCCAATCAAGGCAAGCTGCTGCAAGCGACATGGGTTATAGGGCCTCGGCCAGGGGCCACCACTGCAGAGGCACCAGCCAGCCTGCCTCTCCGGAGAAATGGCCGCGTGGCAGGGAGCCGTCACCCGGACCGCACTCTGGGGGAGCAGGGAAGCAAAGCGGGCTGCACTGCAGAGTGGGCAGCGCCTCACGGGGGAAGGAAGGGGCCGCTGCTCGCAGCGGGAAGCCGAGAGCAGCCGCGCAAAGGCAGATCCGGCTCCTGCATTAAAAGCAGCACTGCTGTGCCTACGCGGACCAGACCGCGAGGCGCCCGAGGACGGGCCCAGGCGAGCCGACCATGGCGAGCCTGCAGAGACGTGCAAAGCCACACATGCACACGTGTGCCAGCACACACCTGCATGCACGCAAGCACACACACACACACACACTGATGCACACACCAGCACCCATGCACGTACACATGCACAAATGTGTGCACACGCACAGGTACACATGCACACAAGCATGCAAGCACACGCACACACGCCGGCACCCATCCAAGTACACTCGCACAAATGTGTGCGCACACACGCGCCAGCACCCATGCAAGTACGCATGCACATACGTGCAGGCACACACGCACATACAATGACACAGGCACACGCATGCAGCTGCAGGGTGCTCTGCCCCCGAGAGGCCAGGCAGCGCTCTACAAGGCGCCTCTGCCGAGCATGAGCAGCGTAAGCGCCCGCCAGACAGCACGTTGCATCTGCGCCCTCAGGGGCAGCCCAGGGTCGCCCTGTAGAGGGCTGCCGCGGCCCGAGGCACACTGCCTCACGCGTGTGGAGGAGCTCAGCACCCCGCAGCCCCCGCCCCACCCCGGCGAGCCCGGACATGCACACGGGCCGAGCGCAGTCACCCACGATGGGCACTACAGGATGGAATGCGCTGGGAAGCAAGCGGTGAGGCCCCAGGGCCTGGGCGGCGGGGTCACCACCCGCTGCTCAGGCGGCATGGAGGATGACGATGTCGACACGCCACGCGGATGGCAGAGCGTCACGGCGTTCCCAAAACGTTTTGAGCCCGGCCTGTCTTCACGACACCTGCTCCCAGACCCCGTCCCGCTCCCGCCAACCCCGCAGGACCCGCCCCCAGCCCCGGTGGGCCCACTTGGTGGGCTCTCGCCCGCGCAGTGGCGGGCGGTGGCGCTGCCCAGGGAGCCTGGCCGTGCCATGCTAAGCGAGGCTGCCGTGAAGACACACGGGGCTGAAAGCGTTTTCTCTCGACGACAGAAGCGAGTGGTTTTGAAACAGGTCTACAAACCCTCGTGGAGACGCACCCTTGGCGTTAGGTTTTGTTTTTTTACCATGTGACGATGCCACTATTCTCTTCCGCTCTTCCACTGTGGCTAGCCGCCTCCACAGCGAGGGGTACCTCTTGTACAGAGAACCTCGGAACATACGGAGGTAGTTTCCCACCTGTGAGCAAAGCAACAAGGGTCAGTACTGGCTGGCGTCGGTGCAGCGAGGAGGCCGGGTGCAGGGCTCCCTGTCCACCGGGCACAGGGACGGCAGGGCGGCCGCGGCGCCAGCCTTGCAGCATTGACGAGACCCATCCGCCGACACCAGGGGCTTGGCTGCCGTGCACATCTGGCCCACATCTGCCCACGAGGCAGAGCGACAGCTGCCTTCTGACCACAGGGCCGAGCTCCAAAAGCCTGACCCGGTGCTGGCGGAGCCGCGGTTTCCCCGGGAGGCTGCTCCCAGGCTCACCAAGATGCTCGTCTGGCAGGCTCCCGACGGGGGTTCGCAGCGCCTGGCGCCCTCCAAAAATACAAGGCCCCCGACCTGCTTTTATCTCCAAAACAGACTTTGATGTTTTTACTGCTAATGAACACCAGAAAGACCTCTTAACTTTAGACACATGTAGATGACGCCCCCCTCATCACCCCCACGGCTGACGTCACTTTGTTCAGTAACAAAACGCCAGCGAGGGCCAACTGAGGGACTTCCCCAGAGCCGAGAGGCGCGCTCGTCACCGCAGGCCCCACAAGAAGGTGGATCGCTGCTCCCGGGCGGCGGCCTCGGTCGGTGTGTCCCTGTAACTGACGGCCAACCTCCCCTGAGGCTTTGGGAAGGGGTCGCGCTGACTCGCTGCTGTCTCCCGTTATCACGCACAGCCCCCCACCACCCTCGGCCAGCGGCCTGGGCACCAAGCGCTGCCTCCCTAACGAGACCCCACTCACCTTCCTTTTCTGGGTCTCCCGACCCCTCAGCGCCCCAAGTCCTGCCTGACAAGGCCACTGCTTTGACCTGCCACCTCACCACCCAACAGTCAGTTTATGAAGGCAAAGCCCGTCTCTCCACATTTCCTGAGCCAAAGATGTGTACAAGCGTCAGGCGGATGGGCACGCGCCCCTCCTGCTCCAGACAGCACAGGTGTTGGCCACCAAGAGCCCTGGCCTCTGTGCCAGGGCCACTCAAGGGGACAGGCCGAGCTCCCGTAAGGTTTCAGAACTGCCCACAGTAGTACCCCTCACTGCCCTCTGGGACCCCCGGGGCTCTGGGACCCCTTGGCCTCCCTCCCCAGACCCATTCAGCACTTAAGGGAGGTTTCCCGGCACCAGTCCTGGCCCTCTCTGGACCCAGGTGGATCTGTCCAACGCAGGTGCTGAGCTCAGTGGCTTTTCAGGGTCTGCTCAGCTCTGTGACTGTGGCCTGGTGACCACTGCTGCCTGCAGATGGCAACAGGACATGGACACCAGCTCACGGCACCTGCAGATGCCACGCAACGAAGAGCCGCAGGGCGTGGCACAGAGGTGCTGGGCACGCAACCACGGCTGGCCTGTCTCTCTGAACACAAAGGGGCCCGATGGTCACCCATCCAAGAGTCACAAGAGATCTATCCACAGATAGCATTCTGGTCTTGACTCCTTCCCGGAAAGGGCTTGTAAGCCTGCCTAAGGGAACAGGAGTCAGCCTCTCCCACCCAGGGCTCCACAGACTGCCTCAGGCACAAAGAGACCCTCCCCAAATCACCCCCACTCGACTTGCTGGCCCAGGAGCAAAGGCGCTGACAGAGAACACTGCTGTCAACTTTCCAGAAACCTAGAAGGAGCTCTGGTGCCTCAGTGGGTGAGGCATATGGCCGCTGACCAGAAGATCAGTGGTTCAAACCCACCAGCTGCTCCACAGAAGAGAGAGGAGGCAGTCAGCTTCCGTGAAGACTGACAGCCTTGGAGACCCTGCGGGCAGTTCCACTCTGTCCTCTAGGGGCGCTGTGGGTCGGAATGGACTCCAGGCAGTAGGTGTGGTTTGGGCTTTGCTTCTGTGAAGACTGACAG
>NW_006922716.1:131453-136504 GCF_000298275.1 Orycteropus afer afer | reverse complement strand
GTGGTTTGGGCTTTGCTTCTGTGAAGACTGACAGCCTTGGAGACCCTGTGGGGCAGTTCCACTCTGTCCTCTAGGGGCGCTGTGGGTCGGGATCCACTCCACGACCGGGGGTTTCAGTAAGAGTGCGTTACAGGGAAAGTGGAGACCTGCGGTTCCTGCATCTTGCTGTTCCTGTGAGAGAAGGGACGTGAGAAGAGGAGGTTGGAGCCAGGTCCTCCATGGTCTGCCTGCCTGGGTGCTGCTTCTTCCCGATACTTCCAAGACTACCGGTTTGCTTGCCCCAAAAAAGGGAAGCTCTCTTCTCAAAAGGGCCACCGCTCCAAGGTGGGGCCCAGCCAACGACAAGTTTGCCACACACCACGGCCCAGGGCAGTGCACAGGAAAATCCCTTTTTGAGCCCTGTGTGTAGGCAGGCGTCAACTGGCTGTCCCTCTGAACGGGCAGACAGGCAAGGCTGCCTCCGTGGCCCCAGCCCAGCCTTCTCTGATGTGCATCGCTGACACGATAACCTGAAGTATGTACTACATCCCGCCCTTCCTGTTTGATACAAACTGACGAAATGCGGGAACTCTGAGGCGATGACATCACTGGCCCCTACACATGCTACGACCAAGACAAGCCATCAGGGGCCTTGACAGCAGCCTCGGGGTAACAAGGGCGGGCTTGAGTTGTTCACACTGTTGAGTGGTGCAGGTGGGGGCCTGGGGTCAGGACCATAGTCTCGGGGAACATCTCAACTGGCACCATACAGCCCATAGAGAGCGGTTTACGTGCCACTTCAGTGAGTTACAACTGGGGTTCTAAGAGCTTGCTGAGTGACCAACTGCAATGCAATTCTTGGCACCTCTCCAACCACATCAAAGGCGAGTGAAGAAAATCCAAGATGCCAAGGAAACAATGAGTCTCAGGGACCAGCGGGCCACGGGAACCTCAGCCTTCATGACCCTGAGGCCACAAGACCCAGATGGTGCCCAGCTCCTACCGCCAACCACTCTAAACAGGATGACAATAGGAGGTCCCAGATGGAGTGGCAGGAAAACGTGGGACAAACTCAAAATCATAAGAAAGACCAGGCTTATTAGTCTCATAGAGACTGGTGAGACCCCCAAGACTGTGACCCTCAGCCAACCTCCCAGCTCAGACCTGAACTCTGCCCCGTGGCTCAGCTTTCCGCCAAATGACAGTCAGTCTGTGAGGTGCACCGTAACCCCAGGGAGGTGCCCACTCCTGAGGACACTCAGCACCCTGCAGCGTGCGCCCAGGGAGGAAGCTGGGAAGGCAGGGAGGGGCGGGAGCCAAGGACGGAGGGAAACGGGCGCCCAGGAGGAAGTGGGGAGAGAGCTGTTGCCCGGTGGGGACCGCAGTCAGTGCCATGAAGCAAAATGCGTGTGAAGTGAAGCGCAGAAGGAAAACCAGTGTGCTCTGTAAACTTCCACACCCCCCAAAACAGGAAGAAAACCGTTAATAACCTGAATGAGAGGCTGCCGTACTGCAACGAAACTGGCTGCAAGGAGAGGTTGCCTCTGGCGCTGTTAACTGCATGTGTTTTCAGGATCCAAGACAGGCACTTAACTTCAACTCCTAAGACTCAACTCTGTGACTTTTACACGTGTGAGTTTCATTTATACCCATGAATTTTAAAAAAATAGGAATATATACCAGCTGGGTACTTACTTTACACCAAGAAAGACTAATACGAGGCAATTTAGCAAAATTTAATATATGTGGTACAAACCCCCCGTGGAAGAGTCACTTGCAGAATTTTCCTAAAGCCAGTGCTCCAACTAGCTACAGTGTGGTTACTTCTAATTGAGGACTGAAGCTGCAGAATCTCCCTCTAAACCCCCGGTAATAAGGCACCTCAGTCCATTCAATGATCTCCAAAGCGTGCACTGTTTCGGAAGCGCTCACAGGTCTAGCTCTGGAACTGGGGCTTTCTCCAGTCAAAAGCCAGCTTCTCCTCTCAGCCTGCTTCCTCACGAATACAAGGTTCAAATCGCCTCGGCTGCAACGAACACCGCACAACAACACAACACTACTGGCGAGGAGCCCTCACTAAGCTCCAGGTTTTCAAGGTGAGCTCACAAACGCAACAATGGGGCCGGGGTGCAAGCGAGACTGGCAGCATCGCCAAAGGTTCAGGGCTAACGGAGACACCCCATTTCTTTGCCTCTGGCTGGCCCTTCATAACGCTTAAGCTCTGCCAGCCAGGTGAAGTCCTGGGCCACCTGGAACTCCCAAGTAAACACGAGACCGAGGCGGAGCCTGGATAGACCACGCCCCCCGAGAAGCCACGCCCCGGTCCCGCGCGCACGCGCGCGCGCACGCCGCGATGAATGGAAACGCGCGCCTCCCGCGCGCAGACCCGCCCCGGGGATCCCGCGGGGCGGGGTAGGGAGAGGACGCGCCGCAGTACCTCGGAGCCGATCATGTAGAACTCGCCGTCGTCCTCCAGCTGGAACTTAACGGGCTTCTGCCCGAAGGTCTTGCTCAGCGCCATCATCATCATTGCGGCGGCGGAGGCGGGCGGCCGGGCCCGGGCTGTGAAAGGCCGGGAGGGCTGAGGTGGGGCCGGGATGTGCCCCGCCGAGGGGACACGAGGAGAGCCGAGGCCGGGAGGCGAAGGCTGGGCCGGGCCGGGCCGGGTGCTGGCGTCGCCGTAGGCTCTTCTGCAGTCGCCTCCGCTGCCGCTGCTGCCTAGGCCGCTCTCCCTGCGCATGCGCGGGCGTTGACGCTGACGCGCGCGCCGCCGCCCAGACAAAGGACCGGGGCGCGCGCCCGGGGGCTCCTTAGAGGAGCCGCGACCGGATTCTCTTCTCAGGCTGCTTCCCAAGTCCTGGTGCAAAGAAGAGCTTGCAACGGGCCGAACTAGCAATTGACGGCCTGATTCGGGCGGTGGCTTCAAACAGTCCCAGGCGGGACTGGAACTCTGCCGAGTGGAGGAGGATAGGGCTGTATCTGGGAGCCTGGGAGCGCTTTGGGAACCCAAACCAGCGTCAGTTTCCCCACCCCGGATTGACTGCAGCGGGGCTGGCAGGAGTGCTAATGGGAACAGATATTTCTGTTTCTGCGGCCACATGGAGATGGGCGGAATGACCACACTGAAGTGGGGGGGGGTTGGCATCAGCAAAGGCCGTGGGGCCTGGAAGTAGCATTTGGTTTGGCTGGGGCATGGGGGGGGGCACCACTGCTCCTGCCTCCACTCCATACTCTGTGCTCACACCAAGCCCAGTGGGTGCAGGTGTGCGACACCAGATGGCCCTGCCAAACAGCGTCAGAGCTATGGCTGGATCCCCTGGAACGATGTCCCAGGTTCAAAGGGCCCAACACCCACGGTCTTGTATCTGGGTCTATGTAGTAAGACAGCTGCTGGGATGCGTGCTGGGAAGAAGACACACGTGGGACTGGGCAGCGGGCCAGAGACGCGGGCGATGCGGGAGGGTGGGCCCCGGTCCCTGGGAGTCTTATTCTGTGTCCTGACAGCAGTGGCAAAGAAAAACCTTTTACAATAGAGGCAGGTGGCCATTGAAGGTGCAACTGTTGGTCTCTCCTCGTCCAGAGCAAAGAAGAGGGAAGAAAATTAAAGACATAAGGAAACTATTGGTCCAAAGTGCAAATGGACCACGCGAACCCCAGCCTCCACAACCCTGAGACCATAAGAACTAGATAGTACCCAGCTACTACTGTTGGCTGCTGACAGAAATCACAGTAGGAGGTCCTAGAGAGTGGGAGAAAACTGTGGAACAAAACCCAAAATCATAAAATAGACAAAATAGACCAGGCTGACTGGTCTGATAGAGACTGGTGGAACCCACAAAACTGTGGGCCTTCGACATTTCTCAAGCCTAGAGCTGAACTCATGCCCAGGGCTCAATTTAACAGCCAAAGGACAGGCCTATGAGGTGAACAGTAACCCCAGAGAGTATGCACTCCTTAGAACAATCAACCCTATGGGATCCAAAGGGCAGCATTTGCTCAGGGAGAAAGCTCCGAAGGCAGGGAGGGATAGGACAGGAAGGTGAAGGGAACCGCAGGGAGGAAGTGGGGAGACAGCGGTTATGTTATGGGCATGGCACTCAGTGTCATAAAGTGTGTACGAGTTACTGAATAGGAAGCCAGTTTGCTCCGTAAATGTCACCCAAATGATAATTAAAACTTAAAAAGAAATCAAATAGGGGCAGGGCTCGAGCTGATAAAATAGCAGCTTTGTGGAGGGCACAGGCATCAATGGAGGAGGCAGGGAGTCAGGCTGCTACCCTCCTGGGGGGTGCAGACAGTGACTGTGCTTGCCTGCTAGCTAAGGTTGGAGGTGCGGGTTCAGCCAGAGGCGACTCAAGAAAGGCCTGGTGGCCTACTTCTGAGAAAGCAGCCGCTGCCTGGAGCACAGTGCTACCCAGACACGTGTCAGCACGACGGAGGATGGAGCAGGAAGCCCTGAGCCCTGCACGCAGGGCCCAGGGCCGGAGGCTTTGAGTGAGCAGGCGGTGGCCCTGGCTCACAGCAACCCAGCACGGCCTCCACACCCAGGCCAGCGCTGGGAAAGCTTGGCCACAGAGACACCAGACGGGCATATAGAAAACAGGCGTGTTTAATGACAGTCCTGCAGTAAAAAGGTTTTGTACACCTGTACACACATTTACAGAGCTTTGGGGAGGACTCGGAAAGAGCGCTGGACAGGGGCAGAAGGAGCATCCGTCCGGGACAGGAATGAGGTATGCTGGGGCCTCCAGGGCCCAGGGTCTCCATCAGGATGTACCTGCCCCGCCCCACCTGACTCCGGTCCTCTGGGCCTGAGTTCTGGGATGCAGAACGCCAGGATCAGCAGCTCAAAGGCAACCCGGCCCACAGCCGACTTCCTGGGAGAGGGCCCCACCCGTGGCCCAGTGGCAGCCCACTACGAGGAGCATAAGCACATTCCAGCTCCCTTCAAACCCCACTGCTAATCCAGTCCAGTCCATTCCAACCCACAGCGCCCCTAGAGGACAGAGTGGAATTGCCCACAGGGTCTCCAAGGCTGTCAATCTTCACAGAAGCAAAGCCCAAACCACACC
>NW_006922716.1:128963-130292 GCF_000298275.1 Orycteropus afer afer | reverse complement strand
CCGTGGAGTCGATTCTGACCACAGCGCCCCTAGAGGACAGAGTGGAACTGCCCCACAGGGTCTCCAAGGCTGTCAATCTTTATGGAAGCTGACTGCCTCGTCTTTCTCTCGCAGAGCAGCTGGTAGGTTTGAACCACCAACCTTCTGGTTAGCAGCTGAATCTTTAACCACTATGCCACCAGAGCTCCTTCTGGCTACAGACAGTGGGGAGTCCAGGAGCAACAGCCTGAGGCTACCCAGGATGGCTCCCCAGTGAACCCCAACGTGGGAGGACAGAGGCCAAGAGTGGGCCGAGTGCTGGGCAGAGATCCCAGCCTGGCTGTTGTCCTTTCTGTTCACAGGAGGCCGGGGGCAGAGTGGTCGGGGGCAAGGACTGCCAGGCAGGGGTCTGGCTTCCCCTCAGGTGGCCCTGGTTATGGACTGCACTACCCGACCTCTTTGCGCTCCTGGACACTGGGCCAATCACATGTCTTACCTTAGAGAATTGTGCTGACCCCTGCCAGAGACCTCACGTGTGAGAAGAAGCTCTGTGGGCTGGGGCATCGCCCACCCAGTGTGGTAACTATTTTACCTTTATGACTGCAGGGCAAGGCAAGCCTGGCACCTCTCTGACCCTCAGTCTCTTCATCTGCAGGCCAGGGGGGAGCCCGGTGGGGTGAGGGATGGTGTGGGCACAGGGACCTGAAAGGAAGACCTCCTGGGGCAGGTAGAAGGCTCCGTCCATGGCTGGCTGCCACCCACTCCCGCCAGCCACCCACCCCACACACCATCAGCGTCCTGGAAGGCTGCGTCAATCTCCAGGGGCACCCCGCGCCAGTCGGTGGCCCGGCGGGGCACGGGGCTGTCCACGCGGCTGTTGCTGGGGTGGAAACGCCAATAGTCGCCATCCCGGAAAAAGTAGACCTTATTCTTCTTGGGGCCCCAGACCAAGGCAGCGTGAACTGGGGAACCCAGCAGGCCCAGCTCGGAGAGGGGTGCGGGGCCCAGGACTGGCTTCTCCCCATCGTATACCCAGTACTGAGCACCTGCAGGGAGAGAGGCTACAGTGTTGCAACCACCATGGACCAGCCCAGCCTCAGTTTCCTCATCTGTAAAACATGGCGACCAAGAAGGCCCACACTGGCTTAGGACCATAGTCACAGGGGACATCAAGCTCAATTGGCGTAACATACTACACAAAACATTGTTCTACACCCTACGGTGGTGAGCAGTGACTGGGGTCTTAAAAGCTTGCAAGCGGCCATCTAGATGCAACGATGGGTCTCTTCTCATCCAGAGCCAAGAAGAATGAAGAAAACCAAAGACACATGGAAACAATTAGTGCAAGGG
>NW_006922716.1:124567-128038 GCF_000298275.1 Orycteropus afer afer | reverse complement strand
CGGCTGCAGTGCTGAGCTCAGCCAGCACGGGCCTCCTGACCACTTCCTGAGCCCCTGCTTCACCCCAGTAGCCCACGGCGGCCCCAAGTCCCACAAGCACTGTTTGCTGGGCCTCTGTGGGCCTGCTGCCTAGAACGTGCCAGGCTCCCATTGAGTCATAAACACAGGCTCCAGGCTGAAGCGGACCTGGGTCAGACGCCCACTCCGCTCTTCCGAGCTCACCTGTCTCAGCCCCCAACATCTCGTGTACACAAAGCCCGTGGGCGTCCAGTCAGCCGCGACTTGGGACAAAGCCCTGGGCATCAGAGTAGAACTGCTCCACAGGGTTTCCAATGGCTGGTTTTCTGGAAATAGTTCACCAGGCATTTCTTCCAAGGCATCGGTGGGTAGCCTCGAACCACCAATCTTTTGGTCTTGGCAGCTGAGTGCTTAAGCCCTTTACACTACCCAGGGCCTCCTCCAGCTACACAGTGGAGGCCACAATCACAGACGCCCCTCCCACAGGGCGGCTCCCAGGGCACAGCCGCCGTGCACCTTCGTGAGGGTGCGCGTCATCACCCCCAGCCCACCATGCCAGCGGCTTCTAGGATGTTCCCCTCTGGAGAGCCATCGCCTCTGGGAGAAGCCCCCTGCTGTGCCCAGGGCATGCTCCACACTCACGCACCCTTGGCCCTGAGGCTTCAGGACGGCCCTCCCTGCCCACTGTGTCACTGGGGGCCTGTCAGTCTCTCCCCTTAGTAGTGACATTCCTGGCCCTGGGAAGTGTCTCAGGCCTAGCGCCTCACCCCCACTCACCTTGGAAGAACCAGATGTAGCCCCGGGGATCCTCGAAGGCAGCGTCCACAGGGCTGGGCAACCCCTGCCAGTGGCGAGAGGCCAGCGCAGGGTAGCCAGGCTGCAGCTGGCCCCCGCGAAGCCGCCACACGAAAGCCCCTCTGAAGAAGAAGAGCTCTCCCCGGATGGTGGATACTGCGTCGAAGGAAGTCTCACAGGCATCTGGAGGGGCTTCCGGCTGAGGGGGAGGGCCGCATGGAGTCACAGGACCGGTGGGAGGGGCACCTGGGCCTACCCTGCCGTCACCCACCCTCCGAGCCTCACCTCTAGTGGGGCGATCTCATTGGTGTCCATGCCAGCCCGCGGGGCAGGGGCGCCGGGGGTGGGTGCGGAAAGGCGTCGGCCGTACAGGTGCTGGATACCCCTGCGGTCATCTGCGCCGAGGCTCAGCGGGTAGCGGAAGGTATAGAAAGGTGACATGAGGGCTTTGGCTGTCATCGTATGCTGCAGCCCCAGCACGTGGCCAAACTCGTGGGCTGCCACCTGCAGGAGGTCCGTGCCTGGCAAAGGGACAGTGTGGCACCTAGCCTCTTGCTTCACAGCACCCAGCTCCACGCCCAGCCTGGGGACCCCACGCCAGTTGTCTGTGTATGTGCCCCAGCTGGAAAAACAGCCCCCCCAGCCCATACCCTGGTTGTCCCCAACTGTCCAGGTCTCGTCATAGTCAAAGTGGACATCTCCTTCGCGGTGGGTCTTGGGGAAGAAGGCGTGGGCCAGGATGCCCCCAGGCCCATCAAACGGCAGGTTGTCCCCGTGCCAATATCTGCAGGCGGGTGGGCAGGCGAGGGGGGGGTCAGGGTGTGCCGGCAGGCGGGGCTTGCTCCCGGAGGCGTCCCAGGCCGCCAGGTCACCTGGTGAAGTCGATCATGATGTCTGCGCGCCCCTCGTGCACCTCGGTGAAGGTGAGCGGCGTGACCTCGCTCCACACCTGCAGGGCCTCCGCCACCGTCTGCCGCACCTGCCCCTGCACCAGCTGCCATGGGAACCGGAGGATCCTGCAGGAGGAGGTGGGCCCAGGGTTGCCCCTGGGTGCTGGGTGGGGCACGCGGGTGTGCGTGTGTATGTTTGTTTACACAGAGAACACGGGCTAGGTGTGCTCTGGGCCCAGGTATGCACATCTCTGTCCACAGGACCAGGAGTTCCAAGCCCCAAGTTCGAAACCGGATCAGACCTCTCCCTGTAGGGAGATGCTGGCCCCCAAGATCACTTCTTGGTGCCCACTTCCCACTGTGGTCCCCAAAACTCAATCCCAATGCTGGGTGATACCTGCATGCTCCCTACCCAGCCCTCTCCTCCACCCATCTCTGCCTGGACACATGTACGCTTCAGCTCCCACACGTGGCAGGCTCTCCCGTGGCCACGCACGGAGAGGCTGCAGGCCTACCTGTAGGTGAGGTCAGTCTTCTCCCAGCGCCCGCCCGACAGCACAAATCGCTTTTGGCGGTTGCGGGCGCTCGGCTCATCTGGTGGGTCAGGCACACCGCAGCGAGGCGGTCTGGGGCTGTTGGCGGGCCGGGGGCCCTCCTGGCTGGCAAGGGCAGGTACCAGTCTACTGGGCAGAGCTGTGTGCCAGGGCTGGGGCCCCCTCCTCACAGGATGGTGGCGGCGGGCGTCCTGGGAAGAGAGGCAACAAGAGGCCCCAGTCAGGCCCAGGGTCTACGTGGCCAACCCCATCCACGCTCCACGCTCACTCCACCTGCCGCATCAGCGGGCTAACTCGGGACAAGAGACGGGGTGTGCCTCTGGTCACGCAGCATGCCCGAGGCTGACACTGGGCCGTTCTGTGGCTTCCCAACACCTTGTTCCAAGGCTCCTGCAGGGGCCTGGCTGCCTGCTACCCACTCCAGCTGCTGGGGGGCCTGTGAGGTTTGGGGGGATGGGGTTGTGAGGCCTGTACTCACATACAGCCAGAAATGGACCCCAAAAGCTTCCAAGGAGTCATCTCCAGGCTCCTCCTGCCCCTCTCACCCTTCCTCCAACGCCTCCTTCTCCCATGTCCCCCAAGGTCAGTGGCACCAGGTCACCTCGCTCTGCCCCCTCCAGTTATGTGACCAGCTCTGCCGTCCCTCCTTCTGGGTGTGGCCCTGCAATGCACTTCTAGTCTGCTCACCTTGGTAAACGGGGATGGAACCCTTCTCATGGAGTTGATGGATAGCCCTGGGCGCAGGGCGGGCAGGGAGGGCACCTGATGAACAGTGGACCGTGCATAGCGGGTACCCAACGTGCCCACCCGCCCCTTCACACTCTAGCACCAACGGCAGGGACTGCCGCCCCGCCATTGCCGCAGGACCACGATGACAACGCTGACCCGGGGCTGTCTCCTCCCACCCACGCTGAGTCCCCAGGGTGGCGGTGACAACCCTGGCCCAAAGCTGGTTGGCTTCCTGTGGCGCTGCACCGAAGCAGAGAGTGGGGTGGAGGTGGGGACGGGAGCCCGGAGCCTGCCGCCTCCCCACGGCCGTATTTGGGGAGCTGAGCTGGGGCACTCAGGCCCCGCCTCACCATCAGCCCTGGCGGCTCTCCCAGGCCTGGCGCCTTGGCTCTACATCCCAACCCCAGGAACACTCCACTGGGAAGAGGCATCTGGGTGACTAAAACCCAAACCAAACTCACTGCTGTTGAGTCAAACCCAACTCA
>NW_006922716.1:122425-123596 GCF_000298275.1 Orycteropus afer afer | reverse complement strand
CTGAAGATTGACAGCCTGGGAGACCCTGGGGGCAGTTCCACTCTGTCCACTAGGGGCGCTGTGAGTCGGAATCAAACCCACCACAGTGGGTTAGTGGGTGGATAGCCTCCTTATGGGTGGGCTGGGATACATGCTCCCCGCCCCGAAGGCTGCCCTGGGCCCAGACCACTTTAGCTGCTCCCACCAGACCCTCAGAAGGAGGTGCTGAGTCCTCTCAGGGCTACAAGGCTGCAGTGGGGTATCTGGGCTGGGCAGACCTCCCCTGGCCTCATCCACAGCCCGAGAGGGTGAGGAAGCAGACATCACCCCAATTCCCAGAGGGAGAAACAGTCCAGAGGTCAAGGGCTGCCCCAGAGTCAGCCTGGGCCTGGAGCCCACAGCTCCCTACTCTTCGTTCCTGACCTCCCAAGACAGCCAAACTCCACATTCCTGAGGGCTGTTTCTTCTGCCGGACCATTCTCTCTGTCTTCCTGGCCGGCCGGTGGCCTCTCCTGGCCTGCCCTGTGCTCAGTGGCCAGCTCACTCGGCCAGGCTTCCTGGGGGGGTCCCTCCACCACAACCTCGGTCACACTTGAGGGATTTCGCAGCTGACTCAGGCTCTGGTGTTCAGCCCTGGATCAGTTTCCCATTCAAAAAATGGCAGGGGCCTGGTTGCGGGAAGATGGGGGAGGACCCCAGGCTAAATGTGTCCTCTGGGGCTAGTGGGCCTCCCCTTTGGCTGGGGTCTCTGGGTGGAGCTCTGACACCCATACCTGTAGGTGTGACTGTATTTGGAAAAGGGATCCTTTGTTGTGTTAATGAGGCTGTAACAGTGTGGGGTGTGTTCTAAACAATCCCTTCTGAGTCACAAAAAGAGCAGCAAACACAGACAGAAGCCAGCACACAAGGAAGAGGACAGATGCCCCCCCATGAGGGAAGGGTACACCAGGAGTGAGATGCAGGGGCTACAGATGCTGAAAGACACAGGACCTTCCCACAGGGCCAACAGCGAGGGCTTCCCCCTGGAGCCGGCACCCTGAGTTCAGAATTCTAGCGCCCTGAACTTGGAGAAAATAAACACCTGCTCTTTAGAGCCCCCTACTCGTGGTATCTGCATTACAGCAGCACTTGGGAACTAAGATACAGGTTCGAGTCCACCCAAAGAATCAGCCATTGCAAACCCCACAGAGCA
>NW_006922716.1:120485-121910 GCF_000298275.1 Orycteropus afer afer | reverse complement strand
CCTTTCTACCGAGCACAGTTCTACTGAGACACGCTTGCGGTCACCAGGATTCGGAGGTGACTTGACCGCACCTGGTTTACCTGGTTTAAGTGGACGCCCTTGGCTGTCAGCATGAAGGTGGGAAGCGGCTCTGAGGTGAGGAATGCCACCAGTACCAGTACGCTGTTCTACCCAGCATCACCCACCCCTGAGGCCCAGAGAGGTTAGGGAACTGGTCCCGTCACACAGCAGTGGGTAGGCAGCACTGCCAAGGTTCTCAGTACATCTTGTCCCCCGCGCTGTGGCCCCATTTCCCCTCCTCGCCCCTCCCCTGCTCGCTGCTGGAGGGAGGGCCGCATTGTCCCTCAGAGGTGCTTTGGAGCTTTCAAAGACGCTGAAAGCTGCGAACGGGAAGGATAAATATTTACAGAGCCCTCCTGCCCTGCTGACGGCATCCCAGGAGGAGCACCCTGGCGTGACCCCAAACGCTCCCTGTCTGTGGGGTGACAGCCAACAGCCCGGCCCGAGCCTCAGGCTGGCCCCGGCCCCTCACACAGCTCTGCACAAGTGCCAAGGTGTCCTGTGCCCCGGGTTGTAGGCGGTGCAGTCCCCTCCAGTTTACGGCCCCGAGAGGGTGAGGTTCCCTGGGGAAGGAGGGCTCACCCAAGGTCACATGGCTCAGACCCAGTGCTGTCTCCAATTTCCAAGCCAGGGCATTCAACCACACCCAGAGTGACTACCAACTCTGCCCCAAGTTCTCGGGGACCAGGACGGGGTGGGGAAGCAGCAGGGCCTGGCAACAGAGGTGCCGAGCCCAGCCTGGCTGTGGTGGCCAGCGCACATCAAGCGCAGGGAACGCAGGGCCCTACCCGGTCGGACCCCCTCCTTCCCACACCGTTCCCCGAAGCCCGTCCTGTCTCTGCCGCCCACCACGTTCCCTCTCCGGCCCCAGCTGTAGACCACGCCAGCTGCAGGGCCACGCACCGGGCAGCACGCTGGCGCCGGACCACACTGGGCACCCCCATGACCTCCTCTTCTCGTCACCTGTTCTCCTCTCCTCCCTGGTCATTCTTTTTACCTTTTGTTTGCGCCCCCCTCGCTCCCCGAGGGTCCCAGCTACCCACTCTGAGTCCTGCTTCGCTCTGACCCTGGCGCGGCCACGCAGGCACCTGCAGACCCCGTTCCCAGCAGCGGCTGTCCGTGCAGCCCCCCCCCCCCCCCCCCCCGCTGCACACCTGCAGGTGGCTCTCGGGCGACCACACACCTGGAGACCACGCTGGGCCCAGAAACCACGCCCTCCGCTACCGGCCGGGCCAGAACCCGGGCTTCCCACGCGGGAAGGGGGCGCGCGCGTCCGGCGCGCAGTGCGCTCCCCCAGCCCCAGAGATGGGCACCCGCCCCGCCTGCACACCTCACGCCGCGCGGGTACCCAGCCAGGGTCGGACG
>NW_006922716.1:111954-119265 GCF_000298275.1 Orycteropus afer afer | reverse complement strand
ACAGCGCCCCTAGAGGACAGAGTGGAACTGCCCCAGAGGGTTTCCAAGGCTGTCAGTCTTCATGGAAGCAAAGCCCAAACCACACCCACTGCCCTGGAGTCCATTCTGACCCACAGCGCCCCTAGAGGACAGAGTGGAACTGCCCACAGGGTCTCCAAGGCTGTGTCTCTGTGGCAGCTGACTGCTTCATCTTTCCCCTATGGAGTGCTGGTGTGTTCAGATGGTTGACCTTTTGGTCAGCAGCTCAATATTGTAACCTCTGCATCACCATAACTCCTTGGGCTCAGGAAAGAGATATTACAACGGGCCCCCAGGGAAGCTGAGGTATATGGTGCAGGTTGCCCAGCCCCCCTACCTTGGAACAGTAGAGGTGTACACATCCCACAGATGGAGGTGCATGTGGGAGGGAAGGGCCCGGCCAGGCTTTTCTATACGAACAGGCAAGCAGAGTGAGAGTCAGGAGACCCTATTGCTGGTCAGCTGGGGAGAGGGCTACGGGAAGCAGAAGGCCGCCTGTGATTTGGGGCAGAGGGGAGTGGCATCGGGGAGTGTCTGCGTCAGGACCCCACCCTCAACAGCCCCATTTGCTCCCACAGTCTCAGGTCCAAGGCCTGCCTCCTGCCACCTCAGGGAGAGGAAGTCACAATCAAACCCCAGTGAATGTGCTAGAAGGGCCTGCCCAGTCCTGCTTGCGCATGCCCTGCAATGGCCAGGGGGCCTCCCCAATTCCCCAGGCCACCTGCTTCACCATCTAGGGCCACCATCCAGTGGTCCCACCACAGTGGACAGGTCTTGAGAGTTACTGCAAGGGATGAGGCTGGGCCAAGGAGAGAGAGAGAGAGAGAGGAGGCGAGAGGAAGTAGCCCAGTGGGCCTTCACAGGTGCCCCGGGGAGACTCAAAGACTTGCACGGGACCATGGTTCAGTGGTACGTTCTCGCCTTCCATGCCACAGACCTGGGTTCAGTTCCCAGCTGATGCACCTCAAGGCAGCCACCACCCGTCTGGCAGTGGGGGCTTGCATGCTGCCAAGCGATCAAGCAGGTGTTGATGGAGCTCCCAGCCCAAGGCCAGGAAGAAAGGCCTGGTGGTCCGCTTCCCCAAAGTGGCCGAGGAAAATCCTGTAGATTACAGTGGTTGCATCCGACACTAATTGTGGGTAGAGCGTGGGACCGGGCAGTATTTCCTCATGTTGTGCACGATGGCACCATGAGTCCGGGGCCAGTCAGGGGCCGTCAGTAATCTTTCTATTTCAAGTGACTCACTTTTTACATTTTAAGTGCCCAATTCAGTCTTGCTTTTAGCAATCTTAGTCAAGAAATTGTGGTACACATAATTATTTAAATGAAAATATCTGTGGTGCAGTGAATGACTGGGTATGGCTTTTCTAGCTACAGTCTTTGCAAGTGCCACCCGATTACTGGGTGGGACCATGCAAATAAGGTGTTGTGTTAGGCTGGGTTCTCTAGAGAAGCAAAACCAGTAAAGTTTACAGAGACAGACAGAAAGAGAGAGAGAGAGAGAGATGTATCTTAGGGAAATGGCTCATGCACTTATAGAAGCTGGCAAGTCCCAAGTTCTTGGATCAAACATCAAGCTGAAGGCTTTTCCCAACTCACACAGCTACAGGGGCTGATAAGCTCAAGATTGGCAGGCAGTATACTGGCTGTTGGGAACTCTGGTAGCATAGTGCCTAAGGCACTTGACTGCTAACCAGAAGGCTGGTGGTTCAAACCCACCAGCCATTCCTCGGAAGGAAGGTTGGGCAATCTACTTCTGTAGTGATACTGCCTTGGAAACCCAAGGAGGGGTCGATATGAGTTGGGTCCAACTTGACGGCACATAACAACAACAACAACATACTGGCTGTTGACTCCAACAAATGATGAATCCAAGATCACCAGGCTGAATGGTGGATTGTTCACTCACGGACGGTTGTAGGCAACACAACAGGATCCAGATCCACAGAAGAGGTTCTCATTTTCCCAGGATGTCCATAAATATATTAGGTGCAGGCCACACCCCTAGGGAAACTTCCTTTCAACAGATTGGCTGCTCAAAACATATACATCCAATCTCATCATGAGAATAACCACATCACAACTGCTTAAATCACACAGAATTGTGGTCCAGCTAAGTTGACACACAACCTCAACTATCACAGCTGTGTTGTTGTTGTTATGTGCCGTCGAGTTGGACCCAACTCATAGCGACCCCTCTTTGGGTTTCTGAGGCGGCATCACTATGGAAGCAGATTGCCCAACCTTCCTTCCCAGGAGTGGCTGGTGAGTTTGAACCACCAGCCTGCTGGTTAGCAGTCAAGTGCCTTAGGCACTACGCTACCAGAGCTCTTTCGCAGCTGTGTAGAACTCTGATACTGGGATAGGTTAGTTTTGTCACTCTGCCAAGCTTAAAATGAGCCCTTGGTGGCATAGTGCCTAACACACATGACTGCTAACCAGAAGGCTGGTGGTTCAAACCCACCAGCCACTCCTTAGAAGGAAGGCTGGACAATCTACTTCTGTAGTGATATTGCCTTGGAAACCCAAGGAAGGGTCGCTATGAGTCTGGCCCAACTCGACAGCAGTGAGTTTAGAGGCACGGGGTATCTCACTGCCTTCAAGAGAGAAGAGCTGGAGGTGAAGTGGAGCACATCCTTGGGCCTGAGATCCCTGCACTGGGCCTCCTGGCAGAGATGCCCCAGCAGAAAGAGACACCCAGCAGAGAGAGACACTCCGGGAGAGAGAGACATCTGGCAGAGAGAGACATCCCAGTAGAGAGAGGTGCCCCAGCAGAGAGAGACACCTGGCAGAGAGAAACCCTCCAGGAGAGAGAGACACCCGGCAGAGAGAGACCCTCCAGGAGAGAGAGACACCTGGCAGAGAGAGACATCCTGGTAGAGAGAGACACTCCGGGAGAGAAAGACACCCGGCAGAGAGAGACACACGGCAGAGAGAGACACTCTGGGAGAGAGAGACACCCAGCAGAGAGAGACACTCTGGGAGAGAGAGACACCCAGCAGAGAGAGACATCCTGGCAGAGAGAGACATCCTGGTAGAGAGAGGTATTCCAGCAAAGAGAGATGGCTGCAGTGGAACTAAGAGGCACAAGACAGAGTGGTGGGCTTTCCAGCCCACAGAGTGAGAAAGCTGAGTGCCTTTGGGCAGGAGGCTTGTTGGCAGACTGCGGTGCACCTAGGTGCCCCTATGAGCAGAGCTAAGAGAGTTTTGTAACATTTGCCCAAGCAGGGCAGAGGCCAGGCCAGGAGGCCAGGGGCCAGAGAGGCGAGCCTGAGGGCACAGCAGAGGGCAGACTGTCCTGATCAAAGAACTGTATTCTGAGCACGTTCCCAAAACCTGAATGGTAGCCTGTCACTTCCTTAATAAACACCATGATCAGGAGTGTTGTCTGTGAGTTCTGTGCGGCCATTGCAACAAATTATCAATTATCGAACCCAGCAGAGAAGTAGTGAGTGCTGTGGGAGGGACGGCTGGTGTCAGAGTTGGTAAAAGGCTGCAGGGTGGCAGCCTATACGACTATGAGACCAGAAGAACTAGATGGTGCCCGGCTACCACTGTCATCCACTTGGAAGGGGATCTATGTAGGAGATCCTGGATAGAGAAGGAGAACAATGTGGAACAAAACTCAAAATCATTTGGAGAAAAAAAAGGGAAGGACCAGGTTGGTTGGTCCTATAGAGCCTGGGGGAACCACTGAGACTATGGCCCCTAGCTGCCCTTCGGGTCTGGAATTGAACCCATACCTGTGGTTTCCAGCCTAACAAAAGACAGGCGTATGAGTTGAACATTTACCTGAAGTAGATACACTCCTTGGAGAGAATAATCATGGGAAAAAGAAGGGCTGCTTATGCACAGGGAGACAGCTCAGGGGGCAGGAGTGCATGGAGGGATGGACAGTGGGAAGAGGTAACTATAGGAGGAAGTGGGAGGGGAGCTATTGCAGTGTGGTAAACTGTGGTCAATATCATGAGACAAAGTATATGTGAACTGCTATGTGGAAAGTGAATTTTCTCTGTAAACCTTCACCCAAATCACACACACACACAAAAAGGGCTGCAGGGTGGCGGCATGTCTGCCCTCATAGGAATCAGCCTTGGGCTGCTGATGGGGATTCTGTCTCCCTCTTGTGAAGTTAGCAGAGGTTAAGAGATGTCACCCCCATGTCCTTTATGCAATATCCATTTATGTCATTGCCTTAAACCTTTTGACACAGCTCCCAAGATGCGCTGCAGAGCCTTGGAGGTTGAATTAACAGTCATACATAGTACAGGCCCCAGGGGCCGTGGGTACAAGTCAACAGTATACCCAGCCAGGTGGGCTGGTTACAGAGGGCTTCCTGGAGGACGAGGGCCCTGCCAAACCTCAAAGCACGGCTCCAGTTTGGCACACAATAACCAGCTAGGCAGGAAATGCAAGAGTACAGGAGTAGAGGCCGGGCTAGGCCTGCAGTCTTTGCAGAGGTATGATGGCCAAGTGTATCATGATGCCTGGCTTGGACATGCTTCAGGTCACCAGGGAGACCCCCACTTGGGGGGTGCTGTCACCCCACTTCAGACACATGCGTAAAGAACTCAGTACATGCGTGTGACTAGCACATAGGCGTCCCCAGCACGTGTGCTCTGTGGAGCACGTGGGTGCAGAGCTGGACTCAGACTGCCCAGCCCCCTGCCTTGTCTCCCACCTCTTCCTCTCCAGAGAGGTCTCCTCTCCCCACATGTAACTGGCACCCCCACTCCCAGGAGATGTTTTTGCTCCTGGGGTGTTCGCCCTCCTGCTTGCTCCCAAAAGGAGCTCTGGTGGCACAGTGATTAAAACACCTGGTTGCTAACCCAGAGGTTGGTGATTGGAAGCTACCAGCTGCTGCTCCATGGAAGAAAGATGAGGCAGTCTGCTTCTGTGAAGACTGACAGCCTTGGGAACCCTGTGGGGTAGTTTCACTCTGTCCTCTAGGGGCGCTGTGGGTCAGAATGGACTCCAGGCAGTGGGTGTGTTTTGGGCTTTGCTTCCCTGAAGACTGACAGCCTTGGAGACCCTGTGGTGCAGTTCCACTCTGTCCTCTAGGGACGCTGTGGGTCAGAATCCACTGGAAGGCAGCTTGGTTTTGGTCAGCCCATAAGGAGCCTTGGCAGCCACATCCGCTATTAACCCAAAGATTGTTGGTTCAAATCCACCCCGTGGTTTTTGGGAGAAAGATTTGGTGACCTGGTTCTTTAAGGGTTACAGCTAGAAAACCCTTGGGGGTGGTTCCACTCCATCACAGGGGGTTGCTATGGGTCAAAATGGACTCCAGGGCACCAAACGATGACTCCTGCTGAGGTGCCCATAACCCTCTGCCAGGGGGCCTGGAACACAGCTGCCCTAACCAAGAAGCCAAGCCCCTCTCAAAAGTCTGCAGCCAATCCCATTTTCCTGCAATGTTGGTGCATACATAGGCTTCCACAATCTGAGAAGCTGGACTATATGAAGAAAAACGTGGATCAGGATTGGAGGAAGAATCATTAACAACTGAGACACGCTGATGATACAACTTTGCTCGCTGAAAGTGAGGATGACTTGAGGCACTTACTGATAAAGATTGAAGAATACAGTCTGCAGTATCTCATTACAAAGAAAACAGAAATCCTCACAACTGGACCAATAAGCAGCATCACAATAAACGGAGAAAAGATTGAGGTTGTCAAAGAATTCACATTCCTTGGTTCTACAATCGAGGCCAATGGAAGCAGCAGTCAGGACATTAGATGACGTGTGGCACTGGGCAGGTTGGCCACTCTTCAAGTGCTGAGGAGCAAGGATGCCTCCTTGAGGACTAAGGTGCGCCTGACACAGGCCATGATATTTCCAATCCTCTCGTATGCATGTGACAGCTGGATATCTTCCTTATTCATTAATAAGGAAGACTGAAGAAGAGTTGATGCTCTTGAGTTGTGATGCTGGTGAAGAATGAGGAAGGTACCATGGACTGCCAAAAGAACTAACAGATCTGTCCTGGAGGAAGTGCAGCTGAGATGCTCCTTGGAAGCGAGGATGGCCAGACTTCGTCTCACCCACTTTGGTCATGTTGTCAGAGGGGACCATTCCCTGAGAAGGATGTCATGCTTGGTGGGGTGGAGGGTTGACAAAAGAGGGGGAGGCCTTCGACAAGATGGATTGATGGATTGACACAATGGCTGCGACGATGGGCTCAAGGCTCAAGTATAGCAAGGATTGTGGAGCTGGCACGGGATGGGGCGGTGTTTCGTTCTGCTGTGCATGGGGTCGCTATGAGTCGAAAACGACTCTATGGCACCTAACAACAACAACAACAGGCTCCCACAGGCACACGGGATATAGCAATAAAAAACCCACTGCTGTAAAGTCAGTTCGGACTCATGGCAGCCAGGTGCGTTAGAGAGTAGAGATATGCCCCACCGGGTTTTCTTAGCTGAAATCCATTTGGAACCAGATGGTCAGGACTTTCTGCCCTGGCCACCTACTAGGCCTGGATCCCCAACATGTAGGTTGGCAGTTGAGCGCTAACCTTTTGCGCCACCTAGGGACCTTTGGATACAGTGATAGGGGAGGACACAGAAAGCCAACTCAATGCGTTGGCCCGGCCCTTGTGCTGCAAACTGCGAGAACAGAGCGTAAACACTGCGCGCACGGGGCGCTGCCCCTTGCATCCGGGACCTAGGCGGGGTGGGCCCGCAGACCACGGGTTGGGCGCGTTGCTGGGGGCCTCAGGCTACCCAAAAGTCCAAGCGGGACCTGGCGGGGCGTCTGGAGACGGGTCACGGGCCCTCTCCGGGTTCCCACGTGCCAGCTCCACCTACCCGAGACCCAGGCCACAGATTCCGTCTCCCAGGAGGAGAGAGCCCGGCCCTGCCTGGCGCCTCGTGTGCCCGCCGGCTGATCTCAGACCGCGGCTCCCTGTACCCTCGACAGCCGCCTTGTTAACACGAGGACTGGCTCTGTCGCCCCTGCTGAAATCCTCAGCGCTTGGCCACGTTTGCGCCGTGTCTCTAAGGCCCGGCTCGGCTCGGGCCCACGCAGGGCGCAGGGGCGCGTTCGCAGCTCGGGTGGGCGTTGGAGCCAGCGGATGCTGGAATGGAGAGGTCCCGGGACAGGCTCGGTGGAAGGTGCGCCCGGGGCCCGCGCCTCTCGCCGGGGGCGTGTCCCCGAGGCTCCGCCCCTACCCGCCCTTGGCTCCCGCCGGGACGAGGGCCCCGGAGACAGGAGCGCCGTCGCCGCCTCCGGGTCCGCTCGCCCGCGCCCAGCAGCCGCCGCAGTGATGCCTCGGGGGAGCCGCAGCGC
>NW_006922716.1:107347-111389 GCF_000298275.1 Orycteropus afer afer | reverse complement strand
CTGCCTCGAGCCCCGCACTGTGCCCCCCGAGGGTCCTAGCCCGCACTGGTGCTCTCCTGTCAGAGCCCCTCGCCCACCCCCAGGATCTGGACTTGGGGGACAGACACCAACCAGCCCTATAAAGATGCAGAAGCAGGCCCCGGGGTCAGAGCCTGCCGGAGATCACCTAACCCCTACGCTACGCTGCGGTTCCTCAGTGTCTTTTCCTCGCACCACTGCAGCCCTTTGGCCCAAGGGCAGAAGGCAGCTGGTGACCTTGAGGCCTGTCCTCTGCTGGCCTGTCCTCTCCAGGAGCCCCACTTTTCCCTCCCCACCAGCCCTGAGCCAAATTGGCTTAGCAGCTAGGTCAGGGATTCTGGGGGTCATAAGGATCACTGAGGCTGAGCCTGGAAAGTTCTAGAACTTGTGTATGTGTGGGGGGGTGGGGCTCAGCTGCGGAGAATTCAGCAGGGCTGTTTGCGAAACTTCTTGCTGCCCAAGGAGCGCTGGTGGCACAGTGGTTAAAGTATTCTGCTGCTAACCACAAGGTCAGCAGGGTCGAACCAGGTAGGTGAGAGAAAGACGAGACACAGCCTTGGAGACCCTGTGGGGCAGTTCCACTCTGTCCTCTAGGGGCGCTGGGAGTGGAAATTGACTCCACAGCAGTGGCTGTGGTTTGGGCATTTGACTGCTAACCAGAAGGTTGGTGCTTCAAACCCACCAGCCACTTGCAGAAGGAGGACCCAATGGGAGTCGCTATGCGTGAGAATTGACTCTGTGGCACTGGGTTTGGTTTTTGGTGTTTTGGTTTTGCTTCCGTGAAGACTGACTGCCTCAGAAGCCTTCTGGCAGTTCCACTGTGTCCTCTAGGGGCGCTGTGCGTCAGAATTGATTCACAGCCCTGGGTTTGGTGTTCCGTTCTCCCCTGCCCCTCCCACTCCACAGGACTCTTGGAGCACTCGGTCTGGGGGTGTGGGGGGGGCAGATGGCCTCCAGCCCCACGCCGACCCTGCCGCTGCCCTGCCGCCCCCAGGCCCCGGCCCGCCCTGCCCCACAGCCCCTGCAGCTGGGGCCCTGCGCCTATGAGATCCGGCAGTTTCTGGACTGTGCCAGCGCTCAGAGCGACCTGTCCCTGTGTGAGGGCTTCAGCGAGGCCATGAAGCAGTGCAAGTATAACCACGGTGAGTCGGGGGGCCGCTGGGGGGCAGGCCTCCCCCGCATCTGCTGGCTGACCACACCTGTGTGGCCCGTTTCTCCGAAGGCCTGGGCTCCCTGCCCTGAAGAGGCTACGTGCACGCACAGCCCCGCCGGCTGCAGCGCCGCGGCCACGCATCCTCACCGACTGCGGACCACGGCGTCAGACTGTACCCACTGAGCTGGGACTTGGAATGAGCAGGGGCCCCTCCTCCCACAGACCACCCGAGACACAAATGTGCAATTAAAATAGTTGGTTTTAGACCCCTGCCGGCGCCCGTGGCCTGTGTGCTGGGTGGATGTCTCACTGCAGCTTGGTGCGTCCTTTCAAGCAGGCATCCTGGGTGGGGGGAGAAGCCCCACCATGGGTGGACTGAGCTGGTGGTGCAGAGCGGTGAGGAGTTCTTAGTGCGTGACCGCTAATGGCTGTCGCCTTCCCCTCAGGGATGGCGCCCCTCCCTCCTGTGTGTCTTTGCTTCTCGGCCCTGCGTGGCCTGACGCCCAGTGTCCTTGTGACCTTCCGTCGGCAGTTCCAGTTTCTGCAGAAGGCCTGGCGCTGGCCGTCCGGCCGGCCCTGAGCTCACCAAGCCTCCTAGCTCCAGGGCAGCTCGGCCACTTGGCTGTGGGCTGCCAGGTCACTGGGCCTGCAGAGCAGAGGGGTGAACCCATCACACTCGGTGCAGACGTGGCCGGGGACCCAGCAGCCCGTGCTACATGCTGCAGCCCGCGTGGTGCCCTCGTCCCGCTCCCCACTGCATTGCTGCCCCACACCCCAAGGTACGCAGGGTCGGCAAGCCGACAGGCCGACCTGATTCCTGCCCTCGTGGAGGGTCACTGGGGACACAGCTCTGGGCACAGAGTGGTCCTTTTTGGGGGGGGGTGTGTGTGGGGGGGACCGGCATGGCGGGTCTGCCTCTCAGCACTCGTGGCTGTCCCCCCCGGAAGGAGTCCCCTCTGCTGGGTGTCTGTCTCCCCTGATGTCAAGCTCTCCCTTCATACCAGGCTTCTGGGCCCACTCTGGCAACTCCGCAGGGTCCTAGAGGGCAGGGAGCCCCCTCTTTGGGGCCTGGAGGGGGGTCCTCGTTCCCGGTGGCCGGGCCGAGTGCCCGTACGTCGTCTCTGGCCATCGCCCGCCAGGGGAAGACCGTTCAGTCGACGTAGCTCCTCTGCAAGGCCCAGGAAGCTGCCGGCTGGGGCTGGGAACAGGGTACTCCCCGTCCCCCTGCTCCAGGGCCCCGACCTGGATACTAACCTGCCAGCTCCGGATACAGGTCGTCCAGGTTCCCTACTAAGGACTCATAGCGGGTGGGGGCCCCGGCTTCCCCCTCTGTGGAGGGAGGACGAGACCCTTGGCTGGCCCGATGCCCCTCTCCTGCCCCATCCGTCCCTCACTCTGGTGCAGGCTGAGGTCCCAGCTGAGCGGGGTCCAGACCCCCCCCCCCAATCTTAGTGTGCTCACCTCTTACAGCGGGGATCCGGGGGCCCCACTTACTGAGAATCCTAACGAGGATGTAGGTCTCGCGCTCCCGGAGCAGGGGGCTCGCGGGGGCAGGGGAGGGCCCCTCTTCCAGGCCCCGGTCCAGGCTCACCAGGTGCCCATCCTCGGCCAGGAGGGCAAGGGGCACTGGGAGGCACAGAGGGAGGCCGGCGGGCTGGCACCCCTGCCTCGGGCCCCCGCCCCCTCCAAGCACCCTTCCTGACCCCTCACCATCTGGGGAGATGTTCCCGCTGCTCCTCAGGTGAGCGGTGAGTGCCACCAGGCTGCACCGCGGGTTCGCCAGCTCCCAGCAGTCAGCTGGGGGAGGAAGGAGGGCTCAGGGGGTGGGGGCCCCTCCTTCCCTTCTCCCGGGGCTGGGACTGTGTCCCGGGCAAACGTTACTGAAACTGCCTGGAGACCCCGCGGGGCTGGACTCTTCACCTGTGACAGGCTCCTGGTCAGAGGTGCAGTTTGACCTGACTCCCCTTCCCCTGCTGTCCCAGGGGCCCCGTGTGACTCACCCAGCACCCAGCCAGCAGGGCCTTCTCCTAAACCCCCTCGGACCACTGCATCCTGCCCTCCCCCAGGCCAGAGGGAGAGGGGGAGGGGCCTCGCTTACCTCCCAGCATCACAGTGATGAACATGGCTGGGTGGGGGGAGAGATGGGTGGCGAGATGCTGATCCCCTAAGGCCAGACACTCCGCTAAGGAGGGACCGGTGCGTGGGTGGGCCCGCTCCAGGCCCCCACTCAGCCGTTTCCGAGGCCCGGCTGCCCCAGCCTGGAAGGGTCTCTGCAGCTAGCCCCCCACCTGGCCTTCTCGCCCCGGCCCTGCTTCCTCCCTTTGGGAGACTGAGCGCCCACCCACCGGCTCAGAGCTGGTCTCCATGGCACTGCCTTGGCAAGGCGTCCAGCAGGGAATGCCTTTCCCCCAGTGTCCTGGTAACAGGCCTGCTGCTGGGGGGGCAGGCCCCACAATGGCCATCGAATGTTCCAGACCACAGCCCCCCCACCAGTGAGAACCAGAGGGGTTTCCTGCAGGTGGGCGTAGCCTCAGACAGCCCGGCCTAGGACCCGGCTGCATGCAGGGTCCTGGGGGAACAGGCCCTGGGAGAGCCTGGACTAAAGAAGGCTCTTCCTTGGAGCCTTCAGAGGGAGCCTGGCCCTGCGGACGCCTGGGTTTCCAGACTGAGTGGCGACAGGCAGGGCTGGGCCGTGAGCACAGCTTGGGGCCTTCACCCCCAGCAGGTGCCCTCCCTCCCTACCTTTCTCAGCTCTCAGCCCCACACCCCCTTCGCTTCTGTCCTTTCTTTTTAGTCAGGCTGGGGATCAGATCTTTATGATCCATAAAACCAAAAACCACACCCACTGCCATCACGTTGATTCTGACTCAC
>NW_006922716.1:104430-106837 GCF_000298275.1 Orycteropus afer afer | reverse complement strand
CTGGAGTCCATTCTGACCCACAGCGCCCCTAGAGGACAGAGTGGAACTGCCCACAGGGTCTCCAAGGCTGTCAGTCTTCAGGGAAGCAAAGCCCAGACCACATCCCCTGATTCAGACACACAGCGCCCCTAGAGGACAGAGAGGAACTGCTCCAGAGGGTCTCCAAGGCTGTCAGTCTTCACGGAAATGGACTCCCTCATCCTTCTGTGGAGCAGCTGGTGGGTTCGAAGCACAGACCTTCTGGGTAGCAGCCCAATGCTCTAACCTCTGTGCTACCAGAGTGCCTCTTTGACAATTGGAAAGGGGGCCCCAGTCCCCCATCAGTGGGCCGATTTGCATGCCCTGTTGTGGTCCAGTGGCCTCCCCTCAGTGCCTCACAGCACCTGGAGCAGGGCCCAGCAGAACAATGCCTGCCTGTTCCCTGTCTCTGCCCATGGCCACCCGATGCCTGGTCCTCCTCACCGGGGCCCTCCTGGCAGGTGAGCACTGGGGGGCCTGGCTCACCTAGGGGGTGGGGTGAGGGCCAGGAGTGTCTGCAGAAAGTCCCTGCAGGGTAGTGGATGGATTAGGGCAGTGAGGGTGGTGCTGGGTGCTAGGACGGGAGACCTGGCTCCTGGAGGCTGTGCCCTGAGCTGGGGCAAGTCAGGGCCTCAGTTTCCCCACTCTTGAATGACCAGATCATTAGACTTCCTTTGGGTCTGACCCTCCAGGGTCTCAGCTCTTTACAGGGCAAGCTGGTCTCTACCCCACATGGCCTCAGAGGCAACCAAACCTCAGGAAGGTCCCCAATGGCCAGTTGCCTGACAGTTCCTAGGGTGGTTAATTTGTAGCCAGGGTTTGAAAGAGCCAATGTGACCGAGAGGAAAGGGTTCTGCAGGGCAAAGGGGGGTGGGCAGGGGAGTTCTAGGTCCTCAGCCAAACGTGGATCCTTGGCCATGGCGCTAATGGGGAGTTGCCCATTCTAAACACCTTGCCCAAGGTTATGCAGAGAGCGTGTGAGAGGTTATACAGAAGTGGGCCCTCCCAGGGTTCATCCCACAGCAGGGGCTCACTGGGGCAGCAAGGGGCCCGGGCTGGGCCTGAACCAGGAGGTCTCTCTCAGCCTCCCAGCCGGACGCACTGCTGGTCTTCCCGGGCCAGGTGGCCCAGCTCTCCTGCACGGTCAGCCCCCGCCCGGGTGCCATCTGGGACTACGGAGTGTCCTGGTACCAGCAGCGGGCAGGGAGCGCCCCGCGGTACCTTCTGTACTACCGCTCTGAGGACGACCAGCACCGGCCTGCTGACATCCCTGCCCGCTTCTCGGCAGCCAGGGACACGGCCAGCGACGCGTGCATCCTGACCATCAGCCCCGTGCAGCCGGAAGACGATGCGGATTACTACTGCTGCGTGGGCTACGGTTCCAGACCCTAGGGATGCGGCGGGGAGGCGTGTCCTGCTCCGGCCCTTCCGGGGCCTTGGGCCCGCCCCTAGCTTCTCTGACCCTTGCTTTGCATCCTTTGTTGTAACAATATTGAACAGGTCAACCGCAGCTATTGTGAGCATGAAGTCCCGAGCTGAGACAGTGGTCAGACTGGGTTCTTTGTGTGTGTGTGTGTGTGTGGGTGTCCGGACGTGTGGGGGAATCGTTGTGGAAAAAGAAGAACCAGAGACTCTTGACGTGGGCAAAGCCTCCGCCTGGCTCCCAGGGGGGTTCAGACTGGTGGCCTGGCCTCCCGGTGACCTGAGGAGCCGTAGGGTGAAAGAGAGGAAACGGCCCGCACCACACCCATCTCTGCATGGCTGGCTGTGGTCCAACGCTCGGCGGTCCCCACGGAGCCCAGGCTGGCGCGGAGGCGAGCAGCACCCCTCCCTACTCCTTGGGGGTCGCCGTCCAAGTCAGACTCAGCTTTGAAAGGGCAGGAAGCAGGTGTGAGTGGGGGCGGGGGCTAGAGGCCCTGAGGGGCTGTGGGGGGAGGGAAAGCAGAGGCCCCCTCCCAGTCCCGGTGGAGAGTCCCCCAACCTCATCCCAGGAGACACAGCCCTAGTTGGCCAAGCGGGGGCACTGGGTGGAGGAACACGTCTTGCTATCGGACGCAAAGGTCTGGGAGTGGGGTGATGGGGAGGGAGGGTTCAGGAACACACCTTTCTTTCTTGTTCCCCGTATAAAGGCCTCAAGTCAGGACCTCGGCTACCACGGCATGTTATGGGTGGGGGGATGGTTCAGGTCTCGGGAGGCTCCACCTACATTCTCAGCCACCTCCTGGCCCCACCCCCCGGGCCTGAGTCTTGGGGGCAGGGCGGGCAGAGATAGGCGCTGTGTCTGTGCAAGTGACACACTTCTGCTCCCCATCCTCCTGAAGACCCCAGATGCCTCGTGGTCGCTGGCACCCTGCCGCCTCGGTTTCTTCCCCTGCATCTTGGGATAAGC
>NW_006922716.1:102568-103930 GCF_000298275.1 Orycteropus afer afer | reverse complement strand
ACTTTGGATGCAGATTGGAGACTTGAGCTGTTCCGGGTCCAGGCTGGGAGTGGAACACGGCTCCGGAGGGAAGCTGGGAAACACCAGAGCTAACAGGTGGGTGGAGGGAGCGTTGCATCCCGCAGATACCAGAAGGAGGGGTCACAGGGCGCGAGACTCGGTAACAACGAACAGAAACCAGAGGGCATCACTCGGGGAGGGCGGGACGCCCCAAGCTTGCAGACCGCGTGGGTTAGGGAAGGGGCACCCCTCTCGTTGTTGCTGGGTGGGCCCATACCGTCAGCCTTCCGGTTTTGCGAGGGAAAACCAGAAATCTGTATGTGTTAACATATTGGCAACAAAGTCAAGTAAGCCCAGCCGTTTGGGAGCCAAACAAGACGTGCATTTCGCCGGACCCCCAGCCTGCCAGTTTGCAAGCTCTGAAATGAAGAGATTTGAGAAGGAGGTTCTCGTGGGCAGCGCCACCTAGGGGTGGGAAGGGGGGCCTGGGTTTGGAAGACGTGGAGTTTGTCGTGGTGCCAGGCCTACTCATGACTTTCCTTGACAACATTGAGCATCTCGGGAGGAATTGGCAGAGAAAGTTGGGCGCTGGTGGCTGGTTACAGCAAGGCAAGGTGAGGATGCTGATGTCGGAGAGTTAGCAGAAGTGAGGCCTGTGCTTAGGGCCTGTGCAGATAAGGTCTGATCGCACAGGTTGAGTCAGTGCCCGCTGTGTCCACCCCAACCAAGTACAGCCACCAGCCGTGTGTCATTGGAGGCCTGCGTGATGTCAGGATAATGAACCAGTTTCAGTAGAGCTTCCACACGAAGATGGACTGGTGACCCCAACACAGCCCGTGCAAACGTCGCGGGTTACAGCTGCCCCATCTGCAGCCTATTGGGGGCATGGTGCAGCACCATCAGACAGTGCTTTGGGGTGCGTGGGGTGGCCGTGAATCAGGTTAACTCGAAGGCAGCTGATAAGCTAGACAGAGAAGGAGGGGAGCCTGGGCGGAAAGGGAGGGTTGTGGGACTTCATGAGGATGCAGGGGTGTGGGGTGAGAGAGGGGAGTTTCTGACTTACTGGAGCAGAGGGGAAGAGAGGAGGCAGCCACGTGGTCAGATAATTTTGACAATACCTTAGTTCTGTATTGTTTGTACATCTAGCCTTTCTACTGGCTGAAGGACTATTTAATAAATCATTTGTAATGGTCATGAGTTTCACTGTGAGGATTATGATGAATTTAGTATGTTTCCTCCCTGAGCTCTGGTGCAGGGACCATGGCACTTCTGTAAAGGATTATGGGAATGGAGTGAGCTATGTTTGGGAAAGTTTTTTGGGAAAGTTCCAGCACTGTCCATCTAGCATGCAGTAGGTGCTCC
>NW_006922716.1:94795-101848 GCF_000298275.1 Orycteropus afer afer | reverse complement strand
TTGAACTGACTCCGTGAGGCTGGGCAAGGGCAGTGGGAGAGCAGCAGCCTCTGATCCCCTGTTAGGCACAGAGCCTGGAGACAGCAGCCCAGGGCAGCAGTGCACCGGGATGCTAGGGGTGTGGAGCCCACAGGCAGGACAGGGCCGGGAGGGCCGCTGGAAAGGCCTCGTCATGGCACGGGGCTCTGTTTCATAGGCAGCAGGACACTGTGGCGAGGTCCTGAGAAGGGAAGCCACGTGATCAGATTTGTGTTCGGGGCCCTCGGGGGCACACTGGGCTTGCTGCCAGCTGCTAATCTAAAGGTTGGTGGTTCAGACCCACCCAGGAGCACCACGGAAGAGCAGCCTGGTATCCGCTGCTGTAAAGATGATGGCCGAGAGACTCCGCGGAGCAGTCCGTCGGTCACCCGGGAGGGTGCTGAGGTCGGGGTCAGCTCGACGGCCACGGGCCTGGGGGCTGGGGTCTTGGTTATTTTTTGGTTTGCAGAGAAAATGGACTGGAGGCAGGGGGAGAAGCTGGGTCCCCAGTGGCTGTGCAGTCAGTGCCCACTCAGCACGGCACGGTGTTACACGAGGCTTGTGCTCCACGGGGCTGTCGGCAGAGATCTTTCTGAAGTAGCTCCCCAGGCTTTCCCGTGAGGTGCCCCTGCGTGGACTTGAACCGCCAGCCTTCAGTTAGCGGCCGAGTGTGTTCACTGCCCCACTCAGGGCCTGCAGAAGCCAGAGGTGGGTGGGTGTTCTGGTTACCTAGTGCTGCTCTGACAGGAATATACCACCAATGGCATGGCTTGAAGACACAGGAGTTTATTCTCTTACTGTTTGGAGGCTTTAAATCTGAGTTCAAAGTGCCAGGCTCTAGGGGCTGGGTGACAGCCCCTCGACCTTGGGGTTCAGCTCTGCCTCCTGCTCCCGGCCCGCTGGAGCTGGAGGCTTTTCTTCACTCAGACAGCTGCTGGCTGCTGAGGCTGACACGCCCATGTTGACAGGTAAAAAGTCCAGTCCTGATGTTACCAAACCACACGGCAGGCTATTGATTCGAGTCCATTGAAACTCCCAGGGTCAGCAGAGCGTGGCAGGCTGCTGAACGACGACACGGTTCCGTGCAGGGTCCAAGCGTGCCATAGGCTAGAGACCATTCCCAAAGCTGCTGCTTATGTACGGGAAGCAGCCCCCATCCCTAAGGCAGTCACTCAGCTGCTCCAGTGGATTCCACCGTGGAGTTGATGCCAGTCTCACCATGGGGATAACTACGTCCAGCTGCCCAGCCGTTCAATCAGGCCCAGCCAAGCTGACACACAGATGTAACCACCAGAGTGGGCCACTAGGAGGTGACCAGGAGATTATCCTGAGAGGAACGTCAGGGCCTGACCACAGAGTGACAGCAAGGACAGGGAAGTTGAGATGGCTAGTGCAGCCTCAAGAAAGGGACGGGACGGAGTGTGGGAGCAAGAGAGAAGGTCTAGCCTCACTCCCAGGATCCTGGCTTGGGCACTGGATGCATAGGGTGTGGTTAACCTAGTGTACATACCCATTTACTACAGCCAGTGAGTGGATTCCTGCTTACAGCACCCCTAGAGGACAGAGTGGAACTGCACTATAGGGTTTCCAGGACTGTACTCTTTAAGGAAGCAGAGTGCCACATCGTTCTCCTGCGGAATGGCTGGTGAGTTCAAACCATTGACCTTCAGGTTTGCAGCTGAGAGCTTAACCATTGCGCCACCAGGCCTCTTTAACCTGGGGTAGGAGGGACTTCTTTCCTTTCCCAACAGCCCCTCCCCTCCTGTCCTCAGGTAAGCTGGAGTCTCACCTCTTTGCCACCGTGACCCCACTTAGTATTTCACCTCACTCTGGGCTTCACTTTGTAAACATCCCAAGCCTAAATACTTTAGATACCAAAGTGGAGCACTTGATCGTGTCGGCCCGTCTGGAGTCCCTGCGTGGTGTGAACGGTTAGCTCACTCAACTGCTTACCAAAAGGTTGGCAGTTTGAAGCCATCCAGACAGGTACCTTGGAAGAAAGGCTGGACAGTCTACTTCCACAAAACCAGTGACTGATACCCCGTGCTGCTCAGGTTTACTCTGACCCATGATCACCATGAGTCAGTGTCCACCCCCCTGCAACTGGCATAGTGTGTGTGTCTGCCTGCCATTGCTTCAGTTCAGTCCACCGCGTCTCTAAGTCGGTTGAGGTCGTCCCAAAGAGAAGCTTGTGTCACGTGGTTGCCTTACAGTTTCCACCCTGGGTTGTAGCGTAGAGAGGAGGCATGCAGTAGGCACTCCACTTGCCCACATGACCCTGTGCCTTCTTCCCCTTTCAGGTGTGAAAACAGAAGTGGTGTTGCCAAGAAGGTTCGTGAAGAAATGTGATCCCCTGTTTGCAATGGAAGTCCCCCCAGGAACCAAGTTTGCTCAGAACTTTGTGCTTGAAGACAGGCTCGAGCTGCAGCAAGAACTCTTCTTGGTGGGGGGCCTGGGGAGTCCTTTTCTTCAGGACAGAAGTTTGGAGCACATGGCTGTTGTGTACAAGGACATTCCTCTTGGGGAACAAGGTGAGGAGTGTGACGATTATGGGGGCAATTTCAGCCTGTGCTCTGGCCCTGTTCAGCATCAGGGTTTGCCCCTGGCCACCAGACCCCAGGACGATGAGCTGTTTGGCCCAGCCTTTCTCCAGAAGCCAGACCTCAATGTGTGTGAGATGGTCCATGGTGGAAAGGACTCCAGTGAGTGTGATGGGAAGAAAGCAAGATGGGAGAGTGTGGTGCTTGATGGCCCTCACGGAGCGGCACAGCCAGCCAAGCCCTACACCTGCCGGGAGTGCGGCAAGGCCTTCAGCCAGAGCTCACACCTGCTGAGACACCTGGTCATCCACACCGGGGAGAAGCCGTACGAGTGCCGGGAGTGCAGCAAGGCCTTCAGCCAGAGCTCACACCTGCTGAGACACCAGATCATCCACACCGGGGAGAAGCCGTACGAGTGCCGGGAGTGTGGCAAGGCCTTCCGCCAGAGCTCCGCCCTCACGCAGCATCAGAAGACCCACACTGGCAAGAGACCCTACGAGTGTGGGGCCTGCGGCAAAGATTTCAGCCGGAGTGCAAGCCTCCGGAAGCATGAGCGGGTTCACACTGGCGAGAAGCCGTACCAGTGCAAGGAGTGTGGGAAAGCCTTCAACCAGAGCTCGGGCCTGAGCCAGCACCGGAAAATCCACACTCTGAAGAAGCCCCATGAGTGTGAGCTTTGTGGGAAAGCCTTCTGCCACAGGTCCCACCTCATCCGGCACCAGAGGATCCACACGGGGAAGAAGCCCTACCAGTGTGAGGAGTGTGGAAAAGCCTTCAGCCAGAGCTCCAACCTCATCGAGCACCGCAAGACCCACACTGGGGAGAAGCCCTACAAGTGCCACAAGTGTGGGAAAGCCTTCAGCCAGAGCTCCTCACTCATTGAGCACCAGCGGATCCACACGGGGGAGAAGCCCTACGAGTGCGGCCAGTGCGGGAAGGCCTTCTGCCACAGCTCAGCCCTCATCCAGCACCAGCGGATCCACACCGGGAAGAAGCCCTACACGTGCAATGAGTGTGGGAAAGCCTTCCGGCACCGGTCGGCCCTCATCGAGCACTATAAGACCCACACCAGGGAGAAGCCCTATGAGTGCAACACCTGCGGCAAGTCCTTCCGGGGCAGCTCTCACCTCATCCGGCACCAGAAGATCCACACCGGGGAGAAGCTGTAGCAGGGACATGGCACCTTCACAGGACTGAGCCTGTGTCTGTACGGATTTCTCCACAAGACCCACCTGCTTCCTTGATAGCCTCGATAGCAGTGCTGAACGCAGGCCCTCCAGCACCGCTCGGTAGCGGGAGAGCCCCTGTGGTACCAGGTAAGGAGTGCCACGCTCAGCAGATCACTGAGCGGGTGGCAGAGACACTGGGCAGCCCGGAAGGAGAGCTGGTGTCTCACGTTCTCCTGCTTGACACATGAGTCTGGGAGGTGCAGCTTCCACTGTATTTGCTTTAGAATCCAGAAGAAGAAGAAACATCAAAAGCAGGAAATTGACTTAAAGCCATGGAAATGTCAGGTGAACTCTCTCATGCTGACCCTCAGTGTAGCAACGTGGCAGCAGACAGATGGCTCACAGCCCCCGTCAGCTGAGGACAAACACATTCTAGAGCCGCCTGGGGAGCGGGCAGAATGCGTCCCTCTGTGGCTCGGTCACAGCAGGTGACAGAGGACGGTGGTTCTGGAAGGATTGGCTTTGGGTTTGGGGGTGAGGGTGGTCAGCCTTCTTTCCCAGGTTAGAGAGAGGGTGACTTCCATCTAGCTCTGCCACCGGGAGGAGGCTTTGCTGGCTCTGACTCAACTGGGCGCTGGGCATCACCGCCTTCTGGAGTAAGCCCCCCCAGGCCCAGTGAGCCTGGAACACCAGCAGGTCCCCCTTCCTACCTGTGGCTGTGCAGTGTTGGCGTGTGGAGCAGGTGTCCTAAGGTCTGCGTTCAAATTCCAGTTCTGCCTCCTCCCTGTGTGACCCAGAACAAGTCCCACCCCTGTCCCCCGGGGCTTCGCTCCCCCATCTGTGAGAAGGGGTCATGGGGCCTGACCGCGTATGTTCAAGGGCTTGTGCAAGTCTCCCCTATTGAGTGAGGCCTCACGTGGATGCGCTCTGGAATTTGAGTGGCCCTAGATGGCGGCTGACGATGGAGACCCTGAGGGGCCCCCACTTCTCCAGAGATGCTGTCATCCGATGGGTGGGGTGTCCCCTATCCTGTCCCCCACACGGGTTTGCAGCAGGCCCTTTGTAAGGTCAGGCCTTCCCTCACCCCTTAGGTCTGCACCCAGGTCACCAAAGGGCTTAGTGTGCCTGGGACCCGATCGTGTACAGGGACGCATCCTCCTGTCATCATGTCCCCATCTTCCCTGTCCTCTCCAGGGCCCACCAGAGCACACCTAGAGGTCATGAAAAAGTGCCATTGCCGGGTTCCACCTGGACCAATTCCATCCACATCCCTGGAGCTGGGCCCAGCGTTGGCTTATTCTGAGAGCTCACAACGTACCCCACAGCCAGACCGTCCTCCCCCTCCTCCCCTACGGTGGCTCAGACAGTGGCAGATTGATAAGGGCCTGTCCCAGCCTTAGCGGGACCACAGGCTTCTGTGCTGTTCCCAGTGGGCCCAGGGAGCTAGCGCAAGGAGGGAGCGGTTTGTAAGCTGTTTTCGCATTTTCCAAAAGTGCGTGGCTGGAATCTGCTCCGCTCAACTTGGCAGTAATGTGTAGTTTTAATGCGTAAACGTGGGAAAACCGTAACTGTTACTGAGTAAGCAGGGTGTGGGGGGCCAGGGCTTCCCAAGCATTGGTCAGCAGTGGGGCAGGATCCTAATAGGAGTTCCAGTTCTGTGAACTTGAGCTGCCCTGTCCGGCCTTCCCTGCTTGTGAGAAACCTTCAGGAGTCCAGGGCATTCTCCGGGCCGCTTGCCCCAGGGGCCTTCGGTAATTGACCAGGAGGAACGAGTGCATGGAGTCTCCTGATGGTGCGGTGGTTAACGCACTTGGCAGTGCACCGAAGTGTTGGCGGTTTGAGTCAGCTAGAGGTGCCTTGAAAGTAAGGTCTGGTGATCTGTGTATGAAATATCACCATTGAGAAGGGCGGTTCTGCCCTGACACACGTGGGGTCCCCATGAGAGAGAGTGGATGGCAGCTGGAAGAAAGGGTCCCAAGATGTTCCCAGCACAGGCCCAGGTCTGCCTCCTCAATAGCACCCCACCACACCCCTGCCCGTCGGCCTTAGCCACACCTGGTCCCTCCTGACCCTCCCTGGGAACTTGACCAGGCTGGTTCCCGAAAGCAGCACTTTGCACATGTCACCATACTCCATAAAGCAACCCCTGGCCTGCTGTGCACACTTGCCCTGGCTCAGCCAGCCCGGGGGCCCTGACACACACTTCTCCCTCCCGCTCCAGGTTCTCACGGTTCCAGTGGGCCTCATGTGCTAGTGTCATGGACTCTCCTCCTCCTCCTCCTCTCTTCTTTCTGACAATTGTGAAACGTTGGGATTAGACCCCTGTTCTGAAGGGTTGGGAGCCCTGATGGTGCAGTGGTTAAAGTGCTTGGCTGCCAGTCAAAAGGTTAGTGGTTCAAACTCACCAGCTGTGCTGTGGGAGAAAGACATGGCAGTCTGCTTTCATAAAATTGACAACCGTGGGAAGCCTACTACTACATTCTGTCCTGTAGGTCCCATAGTGTCATTGTGAGTTGGAATCGACTCTATGGCAGTGGCTTTGGTGGTTTGGGATCCCTACTGGCAAGGAGCTCTGGTGGTGCAGGGGTTAAGCACTTGGCTGCCAACCAAAAGGTCATGGGTTCAAATCCACCAGCTGTCCCATGGTAGAAAGACATGGCAGTCAGCTTCCGTGAAGACTGACAGCCTTGGAGACCCTGTGGGGCAGTCCCACTCTGTCCTGTAGGGGCGCTGTGAGTCGGAATAGACTCCACGGCAGTGGGTGTGGTTTGGGCTTGGCTTCTGTGAAGACTGACAGCCTTGGAGACCCTCTGGGGCAGTTCCACTCTGTCCTCTAGGGGCGCTGTGGGTCAGAATGGACTCCATGCAGTGGGTGTGGTTTGGGCTTGGCTTCTGTGAAGATTGACAGCCTTGGAGACCCTGTGGGCAGTTCCATTCTGTCCTCTAGGGGCGCTGTGGGTCAGAATGGACTCTAGGCAGTGGGTGTGGTTTGGGCTTGGCTTCCGTGAAGATTCGCAGCATTGGAGACCCTGTGGTGCAGTTCCACTCTGTCCTCTAGGGGCGCCGTGGGTCAGAATGGACTCCAGGCAGTGGGTGTGGTTTGGGCTTTGCTTCCGTGAAGATTCGCAGCGTTGGAGACCTTGTGGTGCAGTCCCACTCTGTCCTCTAGGGGCGCTGTGGGTCAGAATGGACTCTAGGCAGTGGGTGTGGTTTGGGCTTTGCTTCCGTGAAGATTCACAGCATTGGAGACCCTGTGGGCAGTTCCACTCTGTCCTCTAGGGGCGCTGTGGGTCAGAATGGACTCCACGGCAGTGGGTGTGGTTTGG
>NW_006922716.1:89870-94695 GCF_000298275.1 Orycteropus afer afer | reverse complement strand
CTCTGTCCTCTAGGGGCGCTGTGGGTCAGAATGGACTCCACGGCAGTGGGTGTGGTTTGGGCTTTGTGTCTGTGAAGATTGACAGCCTTGGGGACCCTGTGCTGCAGTTCCACTCTGCCCTCTAGGGGCGCTGTGGGTCAGACTCCACTCCAGGAAGTGGGGACTGGGTTCTGAAGGGTTAACAGGCTTGGGTGAACATGGTAAGACCAAGTCCTTTTCTCCCTGGAAGCATTGAGTGGAGCCCCATTCCCACTGCATAGTCTGTTAATCCCTTTCAATGTTTAAGGATGTATTTTTGTAATTCTTTTATTTAGATTCCCAAACAAAATAAAGTTATAAGAAATTGTCCTTTGTATCATTTTGAAGTCTTCCTTGAGTTTACTTTGTGTTTGTTTCCGCCGCAGTGTTTTTCCCTTCCTGTGACTGCAGTTTATTTAAAATGTTGTGGATATTGTAAAGACCCAACTCTTTTTATTATTATTATTAAAATATAATTTATGTACAGTGAAACACAAAACTAAAATGACATGGGTCAGTGAATTTCCTACCTTGATTTGTGTACTGATCTACTTGTTTTGTCAGATTGCACATTGTCCGCTCTTTTTTTTATTGTTGCTTAATACTCTGGAGGGAGCTCTGGTAGCATAGTGGCTAAGGCACTTGACTGCTAACCAGGAGGGTCTCCAAAGCTGTAACTCTTAATGGAGGCAGACCACCACATCTCTCTCTCCTGCAGAGCAGCCGGTGAGGTCCAACCACTGACCATTTGGTTGGCAGCTGAGCACTTAACCACTGTGCCACCAGGGCTCCAACATAGATCTCTCCCACCCCTCCCTGAGTGAACCTGTCATTTGAAGAGAGGTGGAGGCCACAGTCCTTCCCATCCCCCTCATCCGTCTGTCCGAGCCTGTCCTCCTGCCCCCATCTTACAGCCGGACCCTCCCCACATCCCCAGGAAGGGAGGGGTGAAGTGTCCTGACCGTAGGGCCTGAGGAGTCGGTCACTTCCGGCCACTCTTGTTGCCATGGGGAAACGTCCACAGCAGCCCACGTCTTGCCTGAGGTGCACAGCAATTCTGAGGCAGAGCTGTGGGTCATGCTGGCTTTGCTCCCCATCCAGGGCTGGTCCTCAGCCCAGGTCCGGCTGCACACGGTGGCCTCACACAGGGACTGCCCAGCGAGGTTGAACAGACTGCTGCCTGGAACCACTCAGACTTTTATCTTACTGGTAAAGGAGCCTTCCTGGCACAGTGGTTAAAGCACATGGCTGCTACGGAAAGATCTGCGGGTGGCACCCGCCAGCCACCCCGCAGGAGAAGGGTGAGGCTTCCCTACATGTGTATAACCTCCTCGGAAGGAAGGTTGGGCAAGCCTACTTCCATAGTGATACTGCTTCAGAAACCCAAGGAGGGGTCGCTATGAGTCGGGGCCAACTCAATGGCACATAACAACAACAACAACATACTCTGTGGGGCAGTTCCACTCTGTCCTCTAGGGGCGCTGTGGGTCAGAATGGACTCCAGGCAGTGGGTGTGGTTTGGGCTTGGCTTCTGTGAAGACTGACGGCCTTGGAGCCCCTGTGGTGCAGTTCCACTCTGTCCTCTAGGGGCGCTGTGAGTCAGAATGGACTCCACGGTAGTGGGTGTGGTTTGGGCTTTCCTTCTGTGAAGATTGACAGCCTTGGAGACCCTGTGGGGCAGTTCCATTCTGTCCTCTGGGGGTGTGTGGGTCAGAATGGACTCCATGGCAGTGGGTGTGGTTTGGGCTTTGCTTCTGTGAAGATTGACAGCCTTGGAGACCCTGTGGGCAGTTCCACTCTGTCTTCTGGGGGCGCTGTGGGTTGGAATGGACTCCACGGCAATGGGTGTGGTTTGGGCTCTTTGCTTCCGTGAGGACTGACAGCCTTGGAGACCCTCTGGGGCAGTTTTGCTCTGTCCTCTAGGGGCGCTGTGAGTTGGAATCGACTGCACAGTAGTGGGTTTGGGTTGGTTTTGTTTCTGGTCTAGTATATGAATTAGGCATCCAGATTTGAAAAACACCTGCAGGTGTCTCTCAATGTGAGCCTGGGCAGAGCACCATTGGGAGGGGACTCCCCCCATCTCTAGTAGTGAAGCCAGAGAACCAACCTGCTGAGTGGGATGGTATGGGGGTGCACAGTGGTGGAGGAGCTGAGTAAGGTGGGCGTCAGGGGCCATCCCTCCCGCACCCCAAAGGACAAACTCATCCCTAGTGGTCAGAATGCTCGTGGGGACGTGGCTGGAGACCCTTCCCCCTGTTGACCACCGTCTCCTCTCGGTGCCTCCACTGCCCTGCTGTGGTGCCCGGCCTCCGGCCCACTGCCTCCTCTCTGTGGTCTTGGCTGCCCCCTAGGGGTGGTCCGCCAGCATCCGCACAGCTCTTGTGCCCTCTCGCCCCCCCACGTGTCTGTCTTCTGCTTTACACCTGGCCCTCAGTGCCAGCACCCACCGCCAGCCTGGCCTTCCTGGGGTGATTCCTGGAAGCTTCCCCTGAAGCGTCACCGATTCCTGCTCCGTGCCTCACCCACAGCCCCAAGGAAGACAGCGCCCCGTCATGTGCTCCCCACCACTCGTCCCCGGAAGAGGGAGGCGCGTTGCGTGTGGTTGGAGACTGGTCTCCCAGGACCACAAACACCCTCAAAACTAGGTATGTAGTGGGGGGTGGCAGGGGGTACAGTCCCCCCTTGGGCCTGGTGGGACTTACATCAAGGTCTTACAAATGAGGGCCCGAGCCAAGCTGGAGGCCCCACCCTCTCACTGGAGGCCACGTCTTCTCACTGGAGGCCACGCCCTCTCACTGGAGGCCACGCCCTCTCACTGGAGGCCCATCTGAGTCTTCTCTCGCGGGGCTTCCCCTGCTCATCTTCCTTTCCTGCCCCACCCTGAGCCTGGAGGGGGTCTGCTGGCCTCTCTGCCCACTATACCACCCTGAACTGCAGTGAGCCTGCAGGTCCGATTACCCACCGTACCTCCTGGGCTGGAGGGGCCGCCGGCCTCACTGCCCGCTGTGCGCCGGGGCCAGAGGGGCCGCCGGCCTCACTGCCCGTCACTGCCCGCTGTGCGCCGGGGCCGGAGGGGCCTCCCCAGCATGTGCTGTGCGGATAAGCTGAGCTCCCAGCCCCCGCTCTATTCCTTCCCTGTCCTTTCTCCACTCACCGACCTCAGGCTAGCAAAGCGAGTGCCACCACCACCTCCTGTGCCTTCTCATTCACCGACCTCCAAGTCCTGCCTCTTTCCACAGCTCCGCTCCACCACCTCCTCTCGCCTGCTGCCCCCACCTTCCTGGGGGCTGCTGCCACCCTCATGGGCTCCCTGCACCCCCTCGGTGGCCGCCCCCTCGCACTCGGCTCCCTGTGCCCTGGGCACCCACAGTGCTCTCCCTAACCGGGCAGGCTGACAGGTCCCTCCCTGTCTGGCATACTGCCATTGGCCCTCATGTGACCTGACCGGGTTGTACCCTTATGCCCTCTGTTCTGGTTACCTCGTGCAGCTCCAACAGAAACATACCACAGATGGGATGCACTAACAAACAGGAGTTTATTCTCTTACAGTTTGGAGGCTTTAAGTCCGAGTTCAAGGTGCCAGGCTCTAGGGTCTGGGTGAAAGCCCCTCAGCCTTGGGCTTCAGCTCTGCCTCCTGCTCCCGGCCCATTGGAGCTGGAGGTGTCTCCTAACTCAGGCAGCTGCTGGCTGCTAAGGCTGACAAACCCAAGGTTGCCAAATAAAATAGCACGGTCCCGATGTTACCGAACCACACGGCAGGCCATTAATTCCAGTCCATTGAAAGTCCCAGCATCGGCAGGGCATGGCAGGCCGCTGAACAACGACACAGCTACATACAAGGTTCAAGCGTGCCAGAAGCTAGAGACCGTTCCCAAAGCTGCTGCTTAGATATGGGAAACAGAGCACATCTCTAAAGCAGCTCCTCACGTGCCTGTGGTAGATCCCATCACAGGGCTGACTGCCAGTTTCATCACAGGGCATAACTACCACAAGCTGCCCAGCCACTCAACCAGGCCCAGGCAAGTGGACACACAACCTTAACGACCACCCCCAACCCCCATCACGTGATCCTCCAAACTCCAGTCTCCCCTCCCTCCACTCCAACTGTGGGCCCTGTGCTCCGGCCACCCTGACCTGTGGTCCCGGGGAGAGCCCGCTCCCGCCCACCGAGGGGGCCCTTCCTCTCTGGATGGTGAGGGTGGACGGGTATTGGGTAGCTGAGGCTGTCCCTGGCTGAGCTGGTCCTTTCCATTTTTTTAAAATAATGTTTTATTTTTCGTGAAAGTGCACAGCAAAATCGGACCCCACTCAGCGACCCCACGTGTTGTTCATTGGCTGTGGGCCCTCCTTCCTGCTGTCTCACGTTCTCACGATTTTCGCCAGGTTGTGGCATGGCGGGAACCCAGTCGCCTCCCCCGGCCTTCTCTCCTGGGCTTTCCAGTAAGTGTGGCCATTCTGTCTCCTAAGATGGGTTTTGTAAGGACTGCAGGACTCACGGGTCAGACTCGTCATCTCATAAGCTTACTTGCCATTTAGCTAAAAGGTGACTTCAGGGGATAGTGTGGGTTCAAGGCTGTAAGGGTATCTCATGGCAGCAGTCTTGGGGAGTCTTCCAGTCTCAACGTCTATTTTTTTTTTAATTTGATATCCTGTTCTGCTTTTCTCCCTCTCTCTGTCAGGATCCCTTTACTGTGCCTGGGTCGGCTATTCAGAAAACACCTTGCTCCTGCAGCATGCTGCCGGCTGCCCCTCTTGGCCTGGGGTGTGTCCTCCATGCCAGGAGCCGTTGGCCGAGGGACGGGCAGCA